>NW_023425467.1:0-60000 GCF_014108245.1 Pipistrellus kuhlii
TCTGTCTCACACAGGGTAAAAAGAGGAAATCTCTTAGAAACACGGACCTAACCAACATCCATTTTCTTATAACTATGCTCATAAACAGGCTCGATGTTTACTTTAAAGGTATGTTAGCATCAGGAGAAACTGTGCCAACCACACTGAGCAGGAAGGCTGTGGCTGGTCGATGATGTCCATAATCACTTTCATTAGGAAGTCTCTTTCTAAGCCAACTGACTTTGACTATCAATGTCAATGCCTAGTCTTAATAAACATATTTCTCAGTTCAGCTAAAGCAGTGGCTCTCCATCTCAGCTGTTATTCGCATCATCTGGGGGATTTTGAAAGTTTGTTGCCTGAGTCCTATTCCAAGCAATTCTGATTCAATGTTTTTGTGGCCTGGTCTGCCTGCTGCGATTTTCCTTTCTTTTTTTAAAGATGAATTTAGTGGGATTGACATTGGTTATTAAAATTATATAGGTTTCAGGGATACAATCCTATCTAATAAAGAGGGAATACGTTAATTGACCCTCACAGCACCACAAAGATGGTGGCGCCCACAGCCAATAAGAAGGAAATATGCTAATTGACTGCTCCACCCTCAAATATGGCAGCGCCCACAGCCACACAATGGTGTCACCCAGTCCCCTCAGCCCCCTCAGCTGGAGTAGCAGGCATGTGGCAGTCCACATGCCTGCCTCCAGAGTCCTCCAGTCCCCTTAGCCCCCCTCAGCTGCCCAAGACCACCCAAAGCTAGGTACCCAGGGCTGGCTGAGGCTTGTGCTGCCAGCAGTGGCAGCAGCAGAGGTGTGATGAGGTGTCCATTGCCTTCCCCTGATCACCAGGTCACCTCATTCCCTTGAGGGCTCCTGGACTGTGAGAGGAGGCTGGCCAGGCAGAGGGTGCACTGGGCCTCTAGTTCTATAATAATCTGTATACTTTATTTTATGTTTATCACCACAAGTCAAGTCTCCTCCCATCACCTTTATCCTCCCTTTACCCGCATGTGCCCTGGTCGGGAATCCAACTGTGACCTCCTGGTTCATAAGTCGATGCTCAACCACTGAGGCACGCCAGTCAGGCAAGTTGGCATTTTTTCACATTCTTGTGAAAAATGATGCTACAGCAGAAACCTGAAAAGTCCCAGGTTTGAGTCCAGTCAAGGGCATGTACCTGGGTTGCGGGCACATCCCCAGTAGGAGGTGTGCAGGAGGCAGTTGATGGATGTTTCTCTCTCATCGATGTTTCTAACTTTCTACCCCCTCCCTCTCTGTAAAAAGAATCAATGAAATATATTTAAAAAAACAACAACAAACAAAATGCTACAATGAACATAGGGTGCACATCTATACTATGTACTTACACTGGTGGATCTCATCAGTCAGTCAATGTGCTTTCATAGAGGTCCTACTATGGGCCAGGACCTGAGGAACACTGGGAATAACGTAATGACCAGCACAGAGGTCCTTCCTTCCAGCTGCTCGTGTCCCCCAAGGTATGAAGTCCATTGTCTCTCATGAACTCTCTTAAAAACTGCAAGCAAATGGCTATGACCTAATTTATGTTACCCAGGCCACTGGTAGACCTTACAGATGAAACTGTCGGGAGACTTAAGCCTACTTAAGGCTTCAGATAATCAAGAGTGAAGACAGGGTTACACTGTCACCAAGCTTCCCTGATCTTTCTCATGATTACAGTCTCCCACACAACTCCGAGGGATCTAGAAAACATAACACAGACCCTAAGAGAAATGGTAAGATGATAAGTAGTTAATGAGAAATGAGAAAGGCAGATTTGGGCCGTGTGCCTGGGTTGTGGTCCGATCCCCAGCAGAGGGCTTGTGGAAGGCGCCTGAGCAATGGTTCTCTCTTCTCATTCATGTGCCTACCCCTCCCTGTAGCTCTTTCCCTTCCTCACCAAAATCAATTAAAAAATTATATAACAAAAGAACTTTAAAAAGGGATCTGTCATCTTCTGCCTCTCACTTCCTAATTTCCACTTCTTCGCCCTTCTTTGTTCTGAATTCTTAATTTCTCATGCTGTTCTTCAGAATTACCAGGCCTGTCCTTACCACCATTCCTCCCACCACTCTCTGCATCTCATAAACTTTGGATGCTTTTATCAAAGGAATTACGCTGAACTCTCTTTTGTTCTCAGAATGTGGCATTCCACAGCCTCCTGCTTGATGGTGATGGATGCAATGTTGTTGTTGTTGTTTGTTTTTAATCCCCTGATACTCATGGCGGAATAATCTGTGGTTACCTCGTTTCCTGCTGTGGCACACTGTGCTTTAGCTCTGTATGCTGCACATCCTGTTGGTGGATCTTCTAAAGTGGTCAGCAAATGTCTTACAATTAGATCAAGGTCCGTATGGCCAGCCCTGCGAGGTGCCCACAGCTCCCTGATTCCTGGGAAGAAGGGTTGTTACCCATTTCCCCCATGGACTCTGCCTGCAGGGAACATGGGTGCTGGTGGGTTGAGAGGTCACCTTTGCACGAGCTGGGATGAGCGAGATGGGGGATATAAATGCAGGCTGCTCTTCAGGATCGAGGACCAGTGGCAAGACTGAGCCACTGGTGACTGCAGCTTAACACAGGACAGTCATGGTGCTTGGCTGCTAAGTTCACCTGAGCTCGCTGCTGGCTGCGTTCTATGCTGTGAGGACTGATGCTGATGCAGCTGCTGAATTTCAGTGATTCTCTGTGATGCATGCACATAGATTCCTAACAAAAGGAGGGAGAAGGAGAAAGGAAATGCAGGAAGGTGCAAATGAGGTGAAAGCAAATAAAAGAAGGAAGAGAGGTAAGACTGAGAAAATATAAAAAAGATGAAGCACTACTACAACTCTCATAGCGCTCCGCCTGTTGTTTCCATGATCAGAACTGTTAACAAACCTAGTACAACTGAGCACTGCCCGGGACACACCCGTGAGTCCGGGAGGGTCACCTCTGCTCCACCATTGAGAAGCAGGGACATCATGGTGGTCCTCCTCTCCCTTTCAGATTCCCCCGGTGCCACATCAACAGACTACACCACGGGTAACCTCATCCGGCTGGGACTGTCCGCCTTCATCGCGGTGCTCATGGTGGCCTTCCTGGTGGAGGCCTGGTGGAGCCAGAGGGGGTGTCCCCGTGGGGATCCAGGTAAAAGCCTGAACACCTCTCTCTCTCTCTCTCTCTCGTGGGCTGCTGGCTTGATATGAGGTTCCCCTCCAAGGCCACCCACTGGGTTTATGTCCCGCATTGGGGCACAGATGGGCTTCTCTTCACCTGGTGTGGCCGTTCTGGTCACTGTAAGAACATTTAGCATCTCTTCTCCTTTCCTTTCAAACAGCTACTAAAGTGCCAGTCCTTGTGGGAGCAGCAGAGGAGCAGGTACTGTCCATATCCCCATGGAAACGTGCCTATGTGGAGAGGCTGGGAGAAGGGCTGGTTCTTCCTGGCAGGGAACCTGTGTGTGGAGGCTGAGACTCAATATTCTTCCTTTTGGTTGCTGCCTGGATCCCAGGTCCAACCTCCTCTCCCCTCAGGTGCCCCTGGGTCCTGGCGTTGGGAGAGGAGGATGAATACCCCATCCAGCAGGACCTGCTGAGACCTAAGGGCTCTGGGAAACCTCCGTCCCCGGCCAGCCAAGGACGAGACGTTGACCTCCTTCCTCCTGCGCTTCCCCTGGGCCTGATGGCAGGACGGAGTGGCCTCACCTCCCACACTTGGATGACTTGAAAACTTCCTAAAACGTCAGCATCTGATTGGGTAGCAAGTTATTTCACATGCAAGAACTGGTCTTCTTTGAAAACGGGGGAAAGATGGGTTCCTATACAGTATTTATGAGTGCTTCCCCTCTGCTCTGTCTTCTGCTCTGATCAGCAGTTGATCAAATGTTGAAATTGCTGTGTTTATTAAGTCTTTCAAAGTTTATTTCATACTCTCTCATCATTTTACCCTATATGGGAGAATTCCAGGCTATATTATCATATCAATTTGCTCTTGAGTTTGTCCCCAGTATTCCTGGTGCAGATTTAAAATGTCATCAATTACATTCTCAAGCTCAAGACCTGTTGTTTCTTGTTGGCTATCTTGTTCTTTTCCATAAATGCTCACTCTTGTTTTAGAACTATTATCTCCTCTCTCATAACTCTAGAGATAAGCCCTGAAAATCACATTCTGATGACAATAAAAGTAATTTGGAGACAGAAGTTACTGGCTTCCCTGCTCCCTTCACTGCGCTGGGCCCACCAGATCATGGATGATACACCTTCTTTCCCCTTCATTACAGCCGGGTCCCTCCTCATGGCCGCTGTGCTGTATGAAGAAGTAGGGGACTGGGGGGTCTGCCCATTGCACTTCTCGGGGTGCTGGCATGACCGGGACTCCTGGGCTGCGCACCTGCTCTGAACTTCTCACTGTGGGCTCTAGGACACCTCAGGCATCGGGAGAAGGTTTCTGTGTCTCCCACTCAATTATTAAAGCTCATGCCTCGTATAAACACCGTGGTTACTCTCTGGTCATGTGCAGTAAAATAACCAGAAGTCTGCATTCACAGACAGGATGGGGGGGGGGGCATCGAAGACAGTGGGTGCTCACTCTCCCAACACCTCTGCTCAGTCTCCACCCTGGCCTCACAGGGAATCGCTTTAGCAAGGCTCCCACTTCCCAGTGGGTGACTGTGCGTGTTTAGTTTAGATTGTGTTTTTCCTCTTCACACAGTTCCAACTGTGTGTCTATTTGGAAGTATAAGTCTAGATTCATAGGAAGTTCCAAAAATAGCAGATTTCTTCGCTTGATTTCCAATGGTCCCATTACTCACGCATTACAATAAAAAAAGAAGGAGTTGACGTGAATACAATGTGTGTGCATAGTTCTCTTTTTCTCATAAGTTCAGATTCGTGTGATCTAGACCAGTGGTCAGCAAACTCATTAGTCCTCAGAGCCAAATATCAACAGTTCAATGATTGAAATTTCTTTTGAGAGCCATATTTTTTATACTTAAACTTCTTCTAACACCACTTCTTCAAAATAGACTTGCCCAGGCCGCGGTATTTTGTGGAAGAGCCACACCCAAGGGGCCAAAGAGCCGTATGTGGCCCACGAGCCGTCGTTTGCCGACCACTGATCTAGACCATCACCATGAAGATGTCCCTCATGTTATCTCTCTCTCTCTCTTTTGTTTTTTCCTCATGCTATCTCTTTACAATCACACCCACCTCTCTTCCTAACACCATTCTTCAACTCTGGTAACCAACGATTTCTTCTCTATCTGCAAAATATCGTCATTTTCAGAATGTTCCATGTGACAGTGCCTGGCTTCATTTCAAGATTGTGATTTCATTTCAGAAGTTAGAGCACCAGCCACCAGCCATACAACAAAGGGTCATGGTTTGATTCCTGGTCAAGGGAAGGTACCTGGTCTGCCGGTTGGATCATGGCCCCCTCAGGGCCTGGAGGGGGGAGGCAACTAGTCCATGTGTCTCTCTCACATTGATGCTTCTTTCTCCCCTCTCTCTCTTCCCTTCCCACTCCCTTCCACTCTAAAAATCAATGGGAAAATAATCTTGGGTGAAGATTAACAATTTAAAATAATGAATGTGCCAAGACCAGTTTGGCTCAGTGGATGGAGCGTCAGCCTGTGGACTGGGGGATCCTGGGTTCGATTCCGGTCAGGGGCATGTTCCTTGGTGTGGGCACATCCCCAGAAGTGGGTGTGCAGGAGGCGGCTGGTCGGTGATTCTCTCTCATCGATGTTTCTAATTCTCTGTCCCTCTCCCTTCCTCTCTGTGAAAAATCAATAAAATGTATGTTTTAAAATAATAAAAATAAAAAATTAAAAAAAAGAATGTGCTTGCAACATCAAACCTGTGAGTTACATGAAGGGAAGGAAGAAATGGGCTGGAGCAAAGGTGCCACCACCCACATCAAGCTTTCCTTCCTCCTGCGGTTTTAAACTGAAAACGAGTCCTTGAATCCAGCGGCAGGCTCAGTATGCTGGCTGGATTCCTCTCTCTCCTCTTATTTGGTAAGTTTCTTAGGATTGGTATACTGGGATTTGAGACAAGGGTGGACTGACTGAAAAATGTAGAGAATACAACAGGAATAACACTGCCTTCTGTTTATTTATTTTTAAAAAAATAAATCTTTATTGTTCAGATTATTACAAATGTTCCTCTTTTTTTTTCTCCCTCCATTGCTCCCCTCCACCAGGTTCCCACCCCACCCTCTGACCTTTCCCCACCCCCACCCCCATTGTCCTCATCCATAGATGCACAGTTTGTGTTCAGTCTCTTCCCACAGCCCCCCACTCCCCTTTTCCCCGAGAGTAGTCAGTCCACTCCCTTCCATAACTCTGGTTCTGTTGTATTCAACAGTTAATATTGGTCATCAGGTTTTTTAATTCTCTTGGTTTTTAGATTCACTTGTTGAAAGTTATGTATTTGTTGTTAATAATTTTAATGTTTATCTTCTGCCTCTTTTTAAAGAACCCCATTCAGCAATTCATATAATTATAATTCTGGTTTGGCGGTGATGAACTTTAGATTTTTTTTTTTTTTGTGAAGCTCTTTATCTAGCCTTTGATTCTGAGTGATAGCTTTGCTGGGTAGAATATTTTTGGCTGTAAGTTCTTGCTACCCATCACCTTGAATATTTCTTCCCATTCCTGTCTGGCCTGCATGGTTTCTGTTGAGAAATCAGCTGACAATTGTATGTGTGCTCCTTTATAGGTAACTACCTGCTTTGCTCTTGCTGCTTTTAATATTCTGTCTTTTGCTCTTGGAATTTTAATTCTGATGTGTCTTGGTGTGGTCCTCTTTGAATTCCTTTTGTTTGGGGTTCTGTGCACTTCCTGGACTTGTAAATCTATTTCTTTCCCAAGGTGAGGGAAGTTTTCTGTCACTATTGTATTTCTTCCAACATGTTTTCGGTGTCTTGCTCTCTCTCTTCTTCTGGGACCACCATAATTCTGATGTTGGTTCGCTTGAAGTTGTTTCAAGCGAGGTTTCTTGGTTTCTTACACTATCTTCAACTCTCTGGAATTTCTTCTCTTCTTGTTTCTGTGGAAGAGTGTCCTCTGGCTCTTTATGTTCCAAATCTTTTACTTGATTCTTGCGATCTTCCAGTCTGTTTTTAGGACTCTGTATAATATTTTTTTTATTTTAGACAATGTATTCTTTATTTCTAGTTGATCCCTTTTCATATCCTCAAAGGTCTCGTTTATTTTATCAGCCTTTTCTAGGAAATTCTTGAAAAACCTTATAACTGTGGTTTTGAACTCAATGTCCATTCTTTTACTTTTATCCATTTCCTTCCTTTGTGTCCTGCCTCTTCTCTGCAATTTAGCTGCTTTCCTGATTTGATGGAATAGTTTTGCATGCTAGGTGTCCTGGTAGAGCCCAGTAGCACAGCCTTTCCAGTTACCTGAGGTGGACAGTCTTGGTGTAGCCCTTAATGAGCTGTGTGTGCAGTCTGTTGTTAAGCCTTGCTTGTTTTTGGTATCACTGAGGTGCGTTGATCTCCAAGCTGATTGGCTGTGAGGATCAGCAGTGTCTCAGCTAGGAAGGCTTCTGTGCTCAGCTTGGATGGGGCGGAGTCTCAGGGTGGTGGAGACAAGCTTTGGTTCCCCGTCAGTTCCGCCTTAGGAAAGTCCTATTCGCAGCAAGTCCCGCAAGATTGGCGCACACACCTCTTGGGGAAAATGTTGTTCTCAAGTTTTGGTCTCTGACAGCCAGTTTTTCCCCGGTGCAGAGTTGTCTCTCAATGCAGTTGGGAGTTTTGTGTTTTTCTCCCGAGCAAGAAAGCTACCACTGGAAGGGCTTCTGTACTCCTCTTGGATGGGGCGGAGTCTTGGAGTGGTGCAGACAAGCTTTGGTTTCCTGTCAGCCCCTCCCTAAGAGGGTTTGGTTCCTGAGTCCCGCAGTAATGGCTGCTGCCGAGAAAGCTTTGCCCACTGCCTGACAGTCCGGCCTCTCCCTGACTGGGGCTGTCTATCAGAGCAATAGGGTGGTTCTGTTTTCCTCCTGAACAAGAAAGCCAGCCGCACACTTTAGCTGTCCACCCTCTCTGTGCACCGGGAGTAAGTCAGCAGCGAATTCGGCGGCCCTCTTTTTTGCACACACAGATCTTCGCACCTGCACAGTTCCTGAGGCTCAGTGTCCCTTCTCTTACCTTCCTAGATGGTAGAGCTTCAGCTCAGCCAGCTGTCTGGTGTTTCAGGGCAATATTTCCTCCGTTTTCCAGTTGTAAATTTAAAATTGTTGTGGTAGGCTGCATTTAGATGTCTACCCTATGCCGCCATCTTGGTTTCTCCTCGGAAGTATGACACCCTGCCTTCTATTTATTGATTGCTTCACACGTCGAGACCCAGGCTGCAGGCTTTATGGCCACTTATGAATCATGTGTTTCTCAGGATGGGAATGAGTGTTCCACAGTCATGATGATGCTCCATGCCTACACCTTGCTGTGATTAATAACCATTGGCCCTGAGTCAACTCTTTCTCTTCAAATCAATGTACTTAGTTGAAATAATGTAGCAAGACTGTAACTAATAATACAGTCACTTACCAAAAAAAAGAAAAGTTACTCTAAAAAGTAATAATACGGAGAGGTGGGAAATGTTGAGAATTCTAGTCTTTGTTGTTCATGTCAAGTGTGAGCCCATGGAGGAACACTGTTTTAGAGTCAGTGACAGAGGTGTGATACCAAATGCTAAACTTTCCTCCTTGATGTGAACAAAGGGGCTTAGCCCTGGTGGGTGTGGTCTCAGTGGTTACAGCATTGGCCTGAGCACCAAAGGGTTGCAGTTCGATTCTCTGTCAAAGGCAGGTTCCTGTGTTGCGGGTTAGCTTCTGGCCCTCCAGTAGGGGTGCATGTGGGAGGCAACCAGGCGATGTGCCTCTCACTTAGATGTTTGTCTGTCTCACTCTCTTTCCTTCCCACTGTCTCTGAAAAGCAATGGAAAAAATATCCTCAGGTGAGAATTAACAACAACAAAAAGGGCTTAGTGTGATCTTAAAGGGAGCCCTAACTGTGTGATGCCATAACCAGGGCCATAGAATACTGTCATTGGCTCAGCTGACATCATCCCACAGAGCACCTGTGGCCCGCATCCCACACTGCAGAGCAGAGTCTACTGTGGGGAAAGGGAGAAATCCCAAATGCCTGGCTGCCATCACCAGCCCCTGAGAGAGTCCCTCAGCCATCAGGGCCGAGTGATGACGTGGGCTCCAGGCAGGAGCTTCTGTCTCATGATGGTTACTTTGCAGGGCTGTGTGCTGGCCACGACCCAAGAAGAGATGGTGAGTGTTTCTAAAGGAAAGCCTTCCTTCTCCTTCGCTCCAAATCCCCTCACCCACCTCTTTCTTCAGAAGAGCAGGTGAGTGAATCAAGTCCAGCCTGGGCTCTGCTTCCTTCCAGAGTCACTTCCCAGGCCCTCCATCCAGGCCTGGCCCAGCTGGGTGCTTCCTGCCAATAGTGATGTGACACTGCGATGCTCCACTCCTATCCGGGAGGTCAGGTTTACTTTCAGAAAGAACAATGATGCTTTGGAGATCTCGCCATCTCCCGATTACCCAGAGGGCCTAGCAGAGTTTCACCTCACTGACCTAAAATCCAGTGATGCTGGAGAGTACACCTGTGAATACTATATCATAGAGAGCCCCACCATAAGGTCACCGCCCAGTGACGTCCTTCTCCTACTGGTGACAGGTGAGGACCGGTGCTCAGAATGACATACCACCTCTCTAGGACAGGGATGAGGGGGGATCCAGAGAATGAGAGAGGACCAGGGGTCTCCCCTCCAGTGTGGATGGGGAGGTGAGATGCAGAAGGACAGGAGCAGAGCTGAGGGCCCTGTCTTCACCCAGGGCTGCTGGGGGGGACATCTCCTTCTTGAAGTCAGAGCAGAAAGAGGGTGAGGTCAGGTGTCTGTCACTTCCCACACTCCCTGGGGACCTGCCAGGACAACAAGCCTTCTGACCATGACATCTGAGCTTCCTTCTCTTACAGGAAATTTTCCCAAACCTTCCCTCCATGCCCACCACAGGGGTGAGGTGACTGCAGGAGAAAATGTGATTCTGCAGTGCCAGCAGCCCAGGAATATGATGAACTCTTACATGTTTGCTCTACTGAAGAAGGGAACCTCAACACCCATAAAGCTCCAGCATGCAATAGGAATGGAAACAGACTTCTCCCTTCCCAGTGTGACAGGCAGGGACACTGGGGACTACAGCTGTGTGTACTTCCAACCAAGGGCTCCGTTCTGGGCCTCACAGCCCAGTGATCAGCTCACTATCTCGGTGGCAGGTAAGTTCCCTGCAAGATCTTAAGAACTTCTTTAAAAATTAAGGTATTGAGAAGTACAGATTGGTAGTTATAAAATAGTCATTGGGATGTATAGTACAGCATAGGAATATGGCTAATATTGCAATAACTATGATTTACGGAAGGTGGATCTTGGAAATATCAGAGGGAACACTTTGTAAACATATATGATTGTATGATCTCTCGGCTGTACACCTAAAACTAATACAGAGTAATAGTAAACATAAACTGTAATTTAAAAAAATAAAATTTAAAAGTGGAAATTGCTCATTTGATCTGTCGTCATCTGATTCTCACTTCCTAATTCCCAACCTTTGTCTTGCTCTGTTCTGCATTTTTGGATAATTCTTCTTGCTGGTCTTTAAAATTGCCTGCCCTGCTATCACCACCATTCCTTCCGCCATTCTGTGCATCTCTTCAAGTTTTAGTTGATCTTGATGATAGCGATATCTTCCCCACAAGTCTCTTTTGTCTCAGGACGCGGTGTTCCACAGCCTCTTGTTTCAGGGAAATGGATGCAATGCCTTTTTAAATTGTAATTTCACAGAACATACTGGTAAAATTTGTCTGAGATTATCTCATTTCCTGCTATGACACATTTTATGTTTCAGCTCTGTACCCCTTTCTACTGTGCATTCTTCCCATATGGTTGGTAAATGTCTTATAATTAGATCAAGGTTAGTATGGCCAGCCCCTCAGGGTGCCCACAGCTCCCTGATTCCTGGGAAGGGTCATTACCCATATCTTCCTTCAGAGAACATTGTTGGTGATGGATTTAGAGATGAACTTTGCACAAGTTGGGATGAATGAGATGGGGGGGGGGGGCGGGAGATATAAATTCAGGTTTCTCTACTGGAATGAGGACCAATGGCAAGATTGAGCCATTCGTGATTGAAGCTGAATACATCATGGTCATGGTGCTTAGCTACCAAACTCACCCTAGCTAAGTTTTGTGCCATGAGGAGATATGCTGATGCAGCTGCTGAATTTCAGTGCTCTGAGGGGACATTTCTGGCTCTTTGTGTTGCCTTGAAACAGATTCCTAACACACGGAAGGAAAGGGTGAAAGGAAATACAGGACAATGGAAATGAGATCAAGAGCAAATGAATGGAGAAAGACAGAATACAAAGAAGATGGAAGAACCACTACTTTCATAAACTCCACATTTTATATACATATATTGATTTCAGAGAGGAAGGGAGAGGGAAAGATAGAAACATCAATGATTAGAGAGAATCACTGGTCAGCTGTCTCCTGCACACTCCACACTGGGGATCCAGCCCACAATCCGGGCATGGTTGATCAGGAATCAAACCAGGACCTCCTGGTTCATAGGTCGATGCTCAACCACTGAGCCATGCTGGCCTAGAAAAAAATCCACATTTTTATTCCAGCGATTACAACTTTAATAAAGGTATATCTGACCACTGCCCAGGAGACACGTGTGGGCATGTGAGGGTCATCTCTAGTAGATCCACTGAGAATCAGGGACGTTAGTGATTCCCTTCTCCCTTTCAGATTCCCCAGGTGCCACATCAACCGATTACACCTCGGGTAACCGTGCCAAATCAACCGATTACACCATGGGTAACATCATCCGACTTTGCCTGTCTGCTGTGATTATGGTTCTAATGGTGGCTTTCCTGCTGGAAGTCTGGTGTTGCCAGAAATGGTCTCCGTGTGGATCCAGGTACAACACTGAGCTCTCCTCTCTTTCTCATGGGCTGTTGTAGTGACATGGAGTTTCTTTAAACACAAAACTCTACCATGGGGAATTATATTTTGCAATATGGACACAGATGAGATTTTAGATGGGCTTTTGTTCATCAGGTCACTGTTCTGTTCATTGTAAGAACATTTAATATCACTTTTCTTTTCCTGTTCAACAGCAGTGAAGACCCAATTATTGTGGAAGAATTAAAGCAGGTACTGTCCATAATACCATTTCAAACATATGGGGAGGATGGGGAGAAAGGTGGTTCTTCCTGGCTGCCAAGCTGTGCGAGATTATGAGAAAAAAATATCCTTCCTTTGCCTCCCTACCTTGATCTTAGGTCTGTCCTTTATCCACAGGTCCCACAGCTGCCTGGGGAAACAAAGGGGGTTTGATCCAGTCAGATCTACTCAATCTTAACTCTGTGAAACCTCCATTCCCAGCCAGCCCAGGACAAGATGCTGACTTCCTTCTTCCTGCGTGCTTCACCTGGACGAGATGGCAGCATTGAGCAGAAAGACTCACCTAACACTTTTAGAGTCACTTGAAAAAATACTTACAAGTTCAGCATTGGACTGAGTAGCAGGTACAGTCCCATGTGCAGGAAGTGTTCTTACATTGAAAACTGGAAAAGCCAGTCAGTGCGGCTCAGTAGTTGAGCATTGATCAATAAACCAGGAGGTTGTGGTTTGATTCCCAGTCAGGACATGTGACCATATTGTGGGCTCCCATCCTTAATGTGGGCCGTGTAGAGGGCAGCCAATCAATTATTCTTATCATTGATGCTTCTCTCTCTCTCCCCCTCCCCTTTCTTCTCTGAAATTAAATATATATATATATATTTTTTAAACTGGGAGAAATATGGGTTCCTCTGTAGTATTTATTAATGATTTCCCTCCACTGTTTTTCTGCTCTTGTCCAACAATTGGTCACGTGTTGAAATTTCTCTATTGATCACACATCTTTTAAATTTCATTTCATACATTCCAAAAGTTTTACCTAATTTGGGAGAAGTCCACCCTACATCATATTAACAATTTGCTCTTGAGTTGTCCCCAGTATTTCTGGTGCAGGCGTAAAACATTATAGAAATAATTTTGAGATGTAAGTTTGTGTCATCTGCTCCGTTCACTGTGTTGGGCCCACCAGATCACAGATACGTCTCATTGCCTCTCATCATCACCGCTGAGTGCCTCTTTTCATGCTGCTGCACTGTGTACGTGATGAGGCAGAGAAAGGCGTTCCTGTCCACTGCACTTCTCAGGGCACCTGGATGCCTGGGCCTCCTGGGCTGTGTGTCTGTTGCTGAACGTCTCAGTGTGGGGATCTCTGTGCTCTTAGGCAGCAGAAGTGTTCCATACCTTCCACTCAATCACTGCTGTACACAAAAAGGTCTTGAGTCCAGTTCCTGCTTGGGGCACATACAAGAGGCAATAAATCCAAGAGGCTCAGTATTATACACAGATCAGGGATTCAGTCATGTGCAAAGAGCAGGGACTTGGTCTATACAGAGATGAGGGACTCAGTCTGTATAGAGAGCAGGAACTTGGTCATATAGAGATAGGGGACTCATATTATACAGAGCTCAGGACTTAGTTTGTACAGGGGTAAGAGACCCAGCCTTAAAGATATAAGGAAACCACTCTTGTACAAAGATCAAGGACTTGCTCTTATACAGAGATCAGGGACTTGGTCTGTATAGAATTAGAAATTGGCCTTGCACAAAAATTGGGGATTTGGTCCACATAGAATCAGGGAGTTAGCCTTCTGCACATATCAGGGACTTGGTCCCTAGAATCCGAGACTGGGCCTTGTAAAGAGACCAGGAACTTGGTCCATATAGAATAAGAAACTGGGCCTTGTATAGGGATCAGGGGCTTGGCCTGTATAGAATCAGGGACCTGGCCTTACACAGAGCAAGGACCTTGGTTCATATAGAACAAAGGGTTGCACTCTGTACAGCAAGCATGTCAAACTTGAAAGCTAACACGGCCAAATAAGCAAAGTTTAAGTTTATGTGGGCCTTAGAAACAAAAGCTTCAATTTTCATAGAAACACTAGAGGCTCAATGCACAAAATTTGTGCACTTGGGGGGGGGAGATGGGGGGAAGGTCCCTCAGCCCCAATAACCTCTCACAGTCTGAGAGCCGTTGGGGGATGTCTGACTGATGGTCAATTTGCATATTAGCCCTTTATTATATAGGTTTATTTCGATAGAGACATGCTGAACACAAAGGGTTGAAATAAAAGAGTAATCATTAATGAATATTTGTTGTGGGCCGCAAGTTCTACATGCTTGCAGCATACAGAGACTAGGAACTTGGTCCGTGTAGAATAAGAGATGGGGTCTTGTACAGAGATTGGGCGCCTGGTCCATATTGACGCAGGGACTGGTCCTTTTTGAGACCAGGGGCATAGTCCATATACAATCAGGGACTGGGCCTTGTACAGAGACTGAGGAGTTGGTCTGTACAGAATAAGGAACTGGGCCTTGTACACAGATTTGGGACTTGATATCTATAGAGTCAGTAACCTCACGAGTACAGAGACTGGGGATTGGTCTGTATAAAATCAGGGACTGGGATTTCTAGAGACTGATATAGATCCCTTTAGCATGAGGGACTGAACCCTGTGCAGACTGGGGACTTGGTCCATATAGAATAAGGGGCTGGGCCTTTTACCGATATTGAGGACTTGGTCTGTATATAATCAGGAACAGGGCCTTGAATAGAGACCAGGGGCTTGGTCCATATAGGATCAAGGATAGAGTCCATATAGAAACAGGGAGTGAGCCTTGTGGAGATTTGGGATTTGGTCTGCATAGAATTAGGAATGGGTCTTGTACAAAGCAAGGACTGGCCCAATAAATTCATGAACTTGGCCTTGTATGGGGTATTGGAGACTTGGGACTGTATAGAATCGGGGACTGAACTTTCTACAGAGACTGTGTCCTTGGTCCATAGAGAAGGAGGTACTAGGACCTGTACAGAGGTCAGGGGATGGGGCTATACAGATTAGGGACGTGGCTCGTACAGAGATCTGGCACTTGGTCCCTATAGAAGGAGGGACTGGACACAGTTCAAAGAACACGAACTTAGTCTGCACAAAATCAGGGACTGGGCCTTATACAGAGTCCTGGGACTTGGTCTGTATAGATTCATGGACTGGGCCTTGTACAAAGACCTGAGACAGTCTTATAGAATCAGAAAACCAGCCTTGTACAGATATTGGGGACTTGGCTGATATAAAAGGAGGGTTTGGACCTAGTTCCAAGACCAGGGATTTGGTCTGTATAGAATCAGTGACTTGGTCTTATATACCCCAAGAAGCCAGAAACACCAATCAGAAAGGATATATGCAACCCTATGTTCAAAGTAGCTCAATTTATAATAGCTAAGATTTGGAAACAGTCTAAGTGACCATCAGCTGATGAGTGAGTTAAAAAAAAAAATGGTGGTACATCTATACCATTGAAATACTACATTGCTGTAAAAAAGAAGGCACTGTTATCATTTGCAATAGCATGGATGGATCTGGAGAGGATTATGCTAAGCAAAATAAGCCAGTTGGAGAAAGATAAATATCATGTGATCTCATGTTGGGGGATGTCTGACTAATGGTCTATTTGCATATTAGCCCTTTATTATATAGGTTTATTTCGATAGAGACATGCTGAATACAAAGGGTTGTAATAAATGAGTAATCATCAATGAATATTTGTTGTGGGCCACAAGTTTTACATGCTTATAATGAATATAATGAACAACATAAACTGATAAACTAAAATAGAGCCCAAGACATAGAAGCATCAAACAGATCACCTAACCTCAGGGGGGCGGGGGGGGGGGGGAGGACTGGAGGGGTGTGAGAGATCAACCAAAGGACTTGTATGCGTGCATATAGGCATAACTCATGGGCACAGTCGGGGGGGGGGGGGTGAGGGCATGTGCTGAGGGGGTGAGAATGAACAGGGAGAGGTCAATGGGGGAAAGAGGATTCATATGTAACACTTTAAACAATAAAGGATTTTTTAAAAGAAAAACACACAAATATTCCAAGAAGAACTAACACCTATCCTCAAATTATTCAAAAAAGTCCAAGGGGTGGGAGTTTGGGTGGTTAATGGAGGGATGAGGACATATATGTAATACCTTAATCAATAAAGAAAATTTTTTAAAATCCAAGAGGAAGGAACACTTTTTAATATATATATATATTATTATTAATTTTTTACAGAGAGGAAGAGAGAGGGATAGAGAGTTAGAAACATCAATGAGAGAGACATCGATCAGCTGCCTCCTGCACACCCCCCACTGGGGATGCGCCCGCAACCAAGGCACATGCCCCTGACCCGGAATCAAACCCAGGACCACAGGCCGACGCTCTATCCACTGAGCCAAACCAGTTTTGGCGAGGAAGGAGCACTTCTAAGTTCTTTTCATAAGGATAGCATTATCCTAAACCCAAAACCAGATAAACACACTACAAAGAAAGAATTACAGGCCAAAATCCTGATGAACATAGATGCTAAAATCTTCAACAAAATATTAGCAAATCAGATCCAGCAACATATTAAAAAGATCATACACCATGACCAAGTGTAACTTACTCCAGGGATGCAAGGCTGGTACAATATTTACAAATCAATAAACATGATACATCCCATAAACAAATTGAAAGACAAAAACCACATAATCATATCTATAGATGCAGAAAGAAGCACTCAACAAATCCAACATTTATTTTAGATTAAAAAGTCAGCAAAGTGGGAAGATAGGGTATCATACCTCTATCTATTGTAATAAAGGCCATATATAACAAACCTAGAACTAACATATTCCATGGGAAAAAACTAAAACCGTTTTCCCTAAGAAGAGGAACAAGATAGGTTTGTTCAGTTTCATTTTTACTCAACACTAGAGGCTGTTGCATGATATTCGTGCAAGAACAAGCATTCCTTCCCCTAGCTTTGCTCCCAGCTGCCCGGGAGTCAACAAGTCCTCACTTCTGTGGAGCACCACCGCACTCCTCCCCTCCATAGCAGGCATCCCACTCCTCCCAGATGCTCCTGCGACTGAATATGTAAATTAGCTCACCATCTTTGTTGAGTTAATCTGCGTAGTCACTCTGATTGGCTGTGGGCATGGCGGAGGTACAGTTAATTTATATGTTTGTCTATTAGGTAAGATAGTACTGGGAGTACTAGCCACAGTGATCAGACAAGAAGGAAAAATAAAAGACATCCAAATTACAAAAGAGGAATATAACTGTCATTATTTGTAAATTACATGATATTGTACATAGAAAACCTTAAAGACTCCATCAAAAAAATGACTAGGTTTCATAAGTGAATTCAGCAATGTAGCAGGATAAAAAATCAACATCTAGAAATCGATGGATTTTTTTTTTTACACATCAATAATGAACTTTCAGAAACAGAAAACAAACAAATAAATAAATAAATAAATAAATAAATCCCATTTACCACTGCAACAAAAAAAATTAAGATACTTAGGAATCAATCAAAAGGTTGCAGGTTCAATTACTAGTTAGGGCACATAACCACGTTGTGGGTTCAATTCCCGGGTGGGGCATATATGGGAGGCAACCTATTGATGTTTCTCTCTCTCCTTTTCTCTTTTTCAAGTCAACTTAAAAAAATAAACGGTGGTTAAGACACCAGTTTACAGCATCCTTCTGTACAGCCCAAGATGACAAGGACATCTACCTATGCAGTATAGGTGGAAGGAAGTATTTTCTGTAATAAATTTATTTCAATTTCCAGGTTTGTTTTAGGGTACCAAGCAGTGAATTCTGTCCTGTTTGGAGCATCATGGAAAAAGACTGGTACAGAACCCTTTCAAGACCATAGCTAAGGTTGCTGCATGTAGTTCTTTTCCATGATGGGGCTTTCTCCATCTTTGAGCCAATGCTTACCCCATCAAATGGACGTGGGTGACAATGGTGTGGTGTGTTGGTTTACTTGGTGAGAGAAAGATGGAAGTTATTGTGAGGTTACAACTTTTCCATATTTGAAAAATATTTGTGAGCCATGCTCAAATTTGGGATATGTCATCCATCAGTCAACATCCATTTGCTGAGGTCCTACTATGGGCCATGACCTGGGTGGACACAGGGGATACTGAGGTAAATGGCAGAGCCCTGCTTTCCACACCATTTTCCACATGTGTGTCTCCCTTGGATAAATGTACTCATACTTACATAATCTCTCTTAATATTTTTACAACCAGAGTGATGTCAACAGCATGGTGACATAAATGTCCCTTTTTTCTCTCCCCTTCCACAAATTGATTTACAATTAATTGAACATCCATAACCAAACAAAAACCCCTCTGCAGATAAGACTAAGACACCCAAGACATCCATCCATTTGTGCATCCAGAGGTGGGTGGATGGGACCATGAAGGAGGCTGTGCAGTCAAGGCTGTGGCCGCACCGGAGGTATGGATCAAAGACTTAAACATAAAACCTGATACCATAAAACTCCTAGAAGGAAATGTAGGGAAGGAGCTCACTGATATGGTCTTGTCAATGATTTTTGTTAATTATATTCTTTTATTGATTTCAGAGAGGAAGGAAGAGTGATAAACATCAATGATGAGAAAGAATCATCGATCGGCTACCTCCTATATGGCCCGCACTGGGGACCGAGCCCATAACCATGGGCATGTGCCCAGGACTGGAATCGAACCTGGAACCCTCCAGTCCACAGGCTGATGCTCTATCCACTGAGCCAAACCAGCTAAGGCTGTCAATGATTTTTTTTGACATGATATCCATAGCACAAACAAAAGCAAAAATCAACAAATGGGACTATATCAAACTCAAAAGCTTCTGCATGACAAAAGAAATGATTAACAAAATGAAAAGGCAATCTACAGAACGGGAAATTTTTGCAAACCATATATCATATGAGTTATTATTATAAATATATGAATAACTCACATAACTTAATGACAATAATAACAATAAAAGCCACAATTTGATTAAGAAGTAGACAGAACTCAAAAAGACTTTTCTTTTTCCCAAAGAGGACATCAAAATGGCCAATAGGCACCTAGATATTCAACATCAGTAATCAGGGAAATCAAATCAAATCAAAACCATAGCTGGAATTGCTATTTTCAAAATAAGAGGTAGCATGTGTTGGAAAGGATGTGGACAACAGGAAACTCTTATACACTGCTGGTGGGAATGTAAACTGGTGTGGCCACTTTGGAAAACCATATAAGGGTTCTCAAAAAATTAAAAATAGGATTATCATATGACCCAGCAACCCCACTTCTGGGTAAAAGGAAGTAAAAACAGGATTTCAATGAGCTATATATTCTCTGTATTTATCACAGCATTCTTCACAAATAGCCAAGATGCCATCAACAGATGAATGGTTAAGAAGCTATCACCCATGTGAGCGCGCGCGCACACACACACTGGAACATTATTTAGTCATGAGAAAGGAGGATATACTGCCATAAGTGACAATATGGGTGGACCTTGAGGGCATTATGCTAAGGGGGACACACCAGAGAAAGATAAGAACTGCCTGGTCTCACTTACACATGGAAGCTAAAAAAGTCAAAGCTGAAAAAGAGTAAAATGGTGGTTACCCGGGGATGGAGGTGGGAGATAACACTAATGTCTTTTAAGGGTACAAACTTACAAGGAGTCATAAGCCACAGAGACCTAACACATAGTATAACACAGACAACCATATTGTACAGTAAATCCTCACTTAATGTCACAAATAGGTTTTGTGGCTTTAGGAGTCACCCCACAAGGAAACCAATTTTACCACAGGCTAACTGATCTAAACACGAGTACACTGAGTTCTGAGGCACCTTACCACCTTTACAAACAAACTACATTCAATAAAATGTCTTTCGAGATGTCATTTGCTGTTGTGTAATGTGACAAATATCCCTACAACTTGGCAATTCTGTCACAATACAGGAATGTATGAAAGTAACACCCTGTA
The DNA here is from genome assembly GCF_014108245.1 of Pipistrellus kuhlii. NCBI lineage: Eukaryota > Metazoa > Chordata > Mammalia > Chiroptera > Vespertilionidae > Pipistrellus > Pipistrellus kuhlii. Next base: position 20,004 of record NW_023425467.1, read on the forward strand.
CTTCTTAAATTTACACACTGCTGCATGTCACAATGTATTCAATTACAGAAAAAGATGAAAGGACACGAGTGAACATGCTTTGATGCCCTATTCTATGCCTTTAAAAATATTAAGTTGGATAAACAAAACAGGTCCAGAGATATGGACACATGGAACAGAATGACAAATCTAAGAGGAGAAGAGACTGACCACAGAACATATATGCATAGTCCATGTACACAGATAACAGTGTGTGGGTGGAGTGGAGGGGGGCAGAAGGAGGGCAAAGGAGGACATTTGTAATACTGCCAATAAAAGTATACAAGGTGGGGCAAAAGTATACAGTTGTAAGTAAGAGAAACAGCCTATTCTTGTCATTATTATCAATACTTATTATTTACTAGAGGCCCGATGCATGAATTCATGCATGAAAGAGGCAATCAGGGCCAACTGGAACAGTAAGAGGTTGGCTGGTGGGAAGAGGGGTCACGGGAGTTTGGCTGGCTGCAGGAGGCTGGCTGTGGGAGCACACTGACCACCAGGGGGCAGCTCCTGCATTGAAGGGTCTGCCCTCTGGCGGTCAGTGCATGTCATAGCAAGCGGTCGTTTGATCATTGGGTCACTTAGGCATATATATACATACATACATATATATACATATATATACATACATACATATATATATATATATATATATATATATATATATATATATATATATATGAGGGTCTATGGGGGGAGCTAAGGCTTATGGAAGTTCTCACACTTGAAGCAAAAACTCTGTTAATAATAAAGCTCTAAGTTCCACATTCACCTTCCCTAAACTTCCTCTCCCTTCTATAAACACCGCTGCAACCTGCCATTCGGGAAGACTATGCACTGAAATGCAACTCTTTTTTTTTTTTTTTTTTTTTAATCCTCACCCTGAGGATATTTTTCCATTGATTTTTTAAGGAGAGTGGGAGAGAGAGGGACAGAGAAAGCATCCATGTGAGAGGAACACTTCGATTGGTTGCCTCCTGCACAAGCCCTGACCAGGGCCTGGGCCAGGGAGGAGCCTGCAACTGAGGTATGTGCCCTTGACTGACACTGAACCCGGGACCCTTTGTTCTGCAGTCTGACCCTCTATCCACTGAGCCAAACCAGCTAGGGCAGTGGTTGGCAAACTCATCAGTTAGCAGAGCTAAATATCAACAGTACAACCTTTGAAATTTCTTTGGAGAGCCACATTTTTTTTTTTAACTTAAACTTCTTCTAACGCCGCTTCTTCCAAATAGACTCACCCAGGCCATGGTATTTTATGGAGGAGCCACACTCAAGGGGCCAAAGAGCCACATGTGGCTCGCGAGCCGCGGTTTGCTGACCACGGGGCTAGGGCAAGATGCACCCCTTCCGTCTCACAGAATATATCCTCTTTTCTTGTTGTTAATCCTCACCAGAGGATACTTTTTTCATTGATTCTGAGAGAGAGCGGAGAGGGGAAGGGGGAGGGCACTGGACATTAACATCCATGTGTCAGGCCCTGACTGGGGGCGGGATCACGTACATGCCCTTGACCAGAACCGAACCCGCGACCCTGCAGCCGCCGGGCTGACGCTCTAACCACAGAAAAACCGGCGAGAACCAGAATAAACCCTTCTTGTTGCCTAAACACCTAATGGATACTACTTTTCCGTCGACCTAAAATCACAGAGCCCCTGACTTCCGGCCAGGCAGAGGCGGTGACAGCGGAAGCAGGTTCCGCTGCCCCCTCGCTGCCCACCCTCCCCCCGCCCCCTATGCCCTCCACCCTGTGCCTGGGCCGCCCCACAAGCCCACCGGAAGTTAGCGGGACCACCATGATGGGATGACGGTCTTCCCCGGGGACCCCCCCCTCAGCTGGTGAGGACGGCGGTACTCACCTTTGGGGCTGCTGTGCTTCCTCACCAGGGCGTGAGCGAAGCCTGTGGGGTGTGTGTGGGGGTGTGGGGAGGGGTCCTTGGCCCACGGACCCCACTCCCAGGCCTCTCCCAGAACAGACGCAGGCACAACAGATGCGCAGACGGAGCGCCTAGAAGATTCCAGAAGGTGCACGCACGCACGTTCTGCGCACGCTGCTGACCGAGGCATCGCGCTGAGGCGACTGGCCAGCCAGGTGAGCGCCTGGGAGACAGCCTGCGTGAGTGGGGAACGTATTTACGTAGGTGGGAGCAGCGTGTGTTGTGATTGGTGTGTAGAAGACTGCGTGGGAGCTGCGTGCCTGCCTGGAGGACGTCGTGCGTGAGGAGCAGCAGCGTGCAGGGGAGCACGTGCCTGCAGACAGAGCGCACGCACAGATCCCTGGAGGCGCTCGCTGCACGCACAGCACGCTCTGGACTCCCAGAGTGATCATGCGTGGAAGGCAGCCTGTGTTGAGGGGCGCGCATGCGCAGAGCAGGGTGGGAGGCTTGGTGACTTCTGCTCGCCTGCAGGAGACCATGCGCCCTACTTTTGCTGCCCGTCCAGACTTGGCCCAAGAGCACCAGAAGAACTCTGTATACCACTTCCTATTTTGCTATTTCCAAAAAAAAAAAAAAAAAAGAAATGTCTCGCGCAGGACTTCAAAGGAGAAGAGCCAGACCTTGGGGTGGGCGGAGCCGTCGCCACACACCCCCGGTCTATGGGGAAGATGTTGTCATTGACGGCTTCTGGCTTCCTGAGTGGGTTGCGAGAAGGAAACTGCACACCAGGTGGTGTGCAGAACCGGAGGGTCATAACGGTACATCTCCCCACACATCCTGGGATTGGCTCGGTGGGCAGCTGGAGAGCTTGGGTCACCCCAAGCTCCCACTTCTTTCTTTTAACTGCAAAACTGAAGCCGGGACCCTGGTCTGGGCGGAAGGGACAGTATGATCACAGGATTCCTGTCCCTGCTTTGCCTCGGTGAGTATCCAGGACCGGGAGGGATGGGGTTGGATCTGTGAGAAAATTCTTGGTGGAGAGGGTGGAGGAGGGGGCATCATGGGAAACATGGCAAACACAGAAATGACTGATGACGCCTGCGTGTTGGATACAGGCCACCTGTCGGAGTTCTGTGGGCTGTGCACATGCCTGCATTCTAATATTAGCACAAGCTGATGAGGAACCCAAGGCTCAGAGTCTGTGGGGACCACGCCCTCTGTTTAGCCAGCTGAGAAATTCCACGCTCGGATGGGATCTCCAAACATGGACCCTCACACTGCAGTCTTGCCATGAATGTTCCATTGGCAGATAGCAGGGGCAGGGTCCACAGGATGTGAGAAGCAATGGGTTTGGGTACAAAACAGAAATAGAGGGAAGAACAATGCCTAGGGATGGTGCTTAAAAAGAAAATTTCTGCCCTAGCTGGCTTGGCTCAGTGGATAGGGAGTTGGCCTGCAGACTGAAGGGTCCCTGGGGCTTGACTCAGGTCAAGGGCAGGTTACCTTAGTTGCAGGCTCCTCCCTGGCCTGGGCCCTGGTCAGGGCTCGTGAAGGGGACAATCAATCCGTGTGTTTCTCTCACATAGATGTTTCTCTCTGTCTTTCCCTCTCTCTAAAAATCAATGGGAAAATGTCCTCAGGTGGGGATTAACAAAAAGAATTTTTTTTAAAGTAAACAAAGAAGAAAACTTCCTATTCTCGGCCTGGTTTTAATTGTCTTCCACTTGAGCATAATGCAAACAGACCACAGCCTGCAGATAGAACGACCTGGATGATAACCTGGGGTTGGACTCTCAACTTTGAACCGATAGCTCCACCTCCCGAGCCCCAGCTCCTCCTGGGTGAGCTGGGTGTGTGGAGGAGGATACCAGGACTTATCTGCCCCAGTTCCTTCCTCCTTCTGGGTACAGCCCTTCCCTGTGGGGTAATCTTCTCCCCCACCCACTTGAACTTCAGAGGTGGTTCTAGACACCATTCCCTGGACCTCCAGCTGCGGGGCAGAATAGCTGGGCAGTCAAGAGACTGGCCTCACCCTCCCCATTTTCAGTTCTTGTACCACAAACTCTCTCCGTGTGGTGGAGGGAGAAAACTCTTTCTGACACGCCATGATCAGATAACCATTGCAGCATGAAAGTGGTAAGGATAAACAACGCAACCCGAGAAAATCGTAGGTCAGGGTTCAAGGATTTAAGAATCAAGGATTTCTAGGTGGCAAAAGAAGTCCTCATCATAAAAGCTTTGTTACAATCTCCAATGCAATCTATCTGAAAGCGTTCCTAGAAGGCTCTCCAGAAACATAACTTCTGTTGAAGGACAAAGAATGGGATAAGAATTAAAGTTAAAAACAAAAAAACAAACAAAAAATGCACAGGGAAATACTTGGAAGGAACACAGCCCATGTTTAACAAATTAGTCAAATCTGGCTGGCTTGGCTCAGTGGTTGAGCATCAATCTATAAACTAATAGATCACAGTTCGATTCCTGGTCAGGGCACACCCCTGGGTTGCAGGCTTGATCTCCAGTGGAGGGCATATAGGAAGCAGCCGATCAATGATTCTCTCTCATTGATGTTTCTACTCTCCCTTCCTCTCTGAAATTAATAAATATACATTTTTTTTTTAATTAGCCAAGCATCTGCCTCATTTGTACTTCAAGACAAGCACATCATGTGTCTCTCATGAGGTTTTCTCTTCCAGGGCTCTGTCTGGGCTATGATGATGAGCACAAGAATGGTGAGTTGTCTTTCACATAAACTCTGTTTTTATATCCCAAGTCCCATGATTTTTTTAAAAAATATTTTTTCAAGTACAGTTGACATACAATATTACATTAGTTTCAGGTGTACAGTATAGTGATTAGACTTTTATATACCTTACTAGAGGCCCAGTGCATGAAATTCATGCATGGGCGGGGGTAGTCCCTCTGCCCAGCCTGCACCCTCTCCAATCTGGGACCCCTCAGGGGATGTCCAAATGCTGCAGAGATCGGGCCTAAACTGGAAGTCGGACATTCCTCTCACAATCCGGGACTGCTGGCTCCTAACCACTCACCAGCCTGTATGCCTGATTGCTCCTAACTCCTCTGCCTGCCTACCTGATTGCCCCTAACTGGCCCTCCCTCCCGCTGGTCTGATCGTCCCCAACTGCTCTCCCCTGCTAGCCTGGTCGCCCCTAACCACCTTGGCCCCCACCACCATGGCTTTGTCTGGAAGGAAGGCAGGATGACTGAAAGATGTCTGGTTGACCCGATCTAATTAGCATATTACCCTTTTATTATATGTATAGATGAAATGACCCCCCCATAAGTCTAGTACCCACCTGGCACCATACACAGTTATTAACAATATTACTGACTATATTCCCTGTGCTGTACTCTGCATCCTGGGGACTGTTGTGTGACTGCCAATTTGTACTTCTTTTTTTTTTTTTTTTTTATATATTTTATTGATTTTTTACAGAGAGGAAGAGAGAGGGATAGAGAGTTAGAAACATCAATGAGAGAGAATCATTGATCAGCTGCCTCCTGCACACCCCCTCCTGGGGATATGCCCGCAACCAAGGTACATGCCCTTGACTGGAATCGAACCCGGGACCCTTCAGTCCGCAGACTGACGCTCCATCCATTGAGCCAAACCGGTTTTGGCCAATTTGTACTTCTTAATACCTTCATCTTTTTCATCCAGTCCCCCAACACCTTCCCCTCTGACAGCTGTCAGTCTATTCTCTGGATCTATGAGTTTGTTTCTCTTTTGTTTGTTCATTTATTTTGTCTTTAGATTCTACATATAAGGGAAATCGTATGGTATTTGTCTTTGTCTACTTATTTCACTTGGCATCATACCCTCCAGGTCCACCCATGTTGTTGCAAATGGTAAATTCTCATTCTTTTTCTTATGGCCGAGTCATATGACCTTTTCCCTTTAATCCTCTGAATTCCAAGAGTGTGTTCATGGTCATCAAGATAGAGTCAAGCCCTGGTGTGGCTCCGTTAATTGTATGTCATCCTGTATATCAAAGGGTTGCTGATTCAATCCCCAGTCATGCAACTGCCCTAGTTATGGGCTCGATCCCCAGTGGGGGGTGCAGGAGGCAGCTGATCGATCTACTACTCTCACATTGATGTTTCTCTCCTTCTTCCTCTAAGAATCAATGATCTATTCTTAAAAAAAAAAAAAAAAATGATAGAGTTGCCCTAACCAGTTTGGCTCCGTGGATAGAGCATTGGCCTGCAGACTGAAAGGTCCCAGGTTCGATTCCAGTCAGGAACATGTACCTTGGTTGCGGGCACATCCCCAGTGGGAGGTGTGCAGGAGGCAGCTGATCAATGTTTCTCTCTCATTGATGTTTCTAACTCTCTATACTTCTCCCTTCCTCTCTGTAAAAAATAAATTTAGCTGAAACTGGTTTGGCTTAATGGATAGAGCGTCGGCTTGGGGACTGAAAGGTCCCAGGTTCGATTCCAGTCAAGGGCATGTACCTTGGTTGTGGGCACATCCCCAGTGGGGGGTGTGCAGGAGGCAGCTGATCGATGACTCTCTCTCATCGATGTTTCTAACTCCCTATCTCCCTCCCTTCCTCTCTGTACAAACTCAATAAAATATATTAAAAATAAAATAAAATAAATTTAAAAAGTAAAATAGGATGGTTTAGCCACATGCTGTACACCTGAAACTAATCTAACATATTGAATGTAAACTATAGTTGGAAAATAAAACTAAAAAGATAAACAATCTACCTAACCCTGAATTCCTTCCAGACACCCTCCCCAGACCCTCGCTCCATGCCTTGCCGGGATCAGTGGTCAGACGCGGCGGTAACGTGACCCTGAAGTGTCAGGGTCCCTTGCAGAACGTGAAGTTCATGCTGGGGAAGTGGCAGGCCCCGGGGTACAGGCGGGAGTGGAGCTCAGCGGGACACGATGCCGGATTCCTCCTCACGCACCTGGGGCCCGAGCACGCCGGGAGGTACTTCTGTGCCTACAAGACCGCGGGCTCCCACGTGTGGTCAGAGCAGAGCGAGCACCTGCGCCTGGAGGTCACAGGTGAGCAGCCAGCCTGGGCTCTTCTCCCTGGAGCACATGCTCCCTCTCCTGTGAGGGGACCCGGCAGGGAAGAAGGAATCCAGGAAACAGACAGACAGGTGCCACACCCCGAGTGTGGGGAAATGGGGACATGGGAACTGAGTGTGGGGATGAGCTTGTCATCAGGGCATCTGAGTGGGTCTCAATGATGTGGGGCAGTGTTTTATTTATTTATTTATTTGTTTATTTTTTAGTCTTTAGTTATTAATTTGAGAGATGGGGAGAAATGTTGATGTATTGTTCCACTTATTTATGCATTCATTGGTGGATTATTGTGTGTGTGTGTTTTTTTTGTTTTTACCTTTATTCTCTATTTTTAAAGAATAGTTTATTCTTTAAATTATTCTTTAAAATATTGGAACGAGAGAGAGAGAGAGAGAGAGAGAGAGAGAAACATCAGTGTGAGAGCTGCCTCCTGCATGCCCCCTATGAGAGATTAAGTCTATAACCCAGGCATGTGCCTTTGTCCAGAATTGAACCAGCAACCTCTGGGTACATGAAACAAGGCCCAAGCAACTGAGCCACACCAGTCAGGGCCACTGGTTGGTTCTTGAATGTGCCCTGACTGGGGAGCAAACGTGTAACCTTGGTGTACCCAGACGACGCTCTGATCAGCTGAGCTACCTGGCCAGGGCAGTGGGACGGTATTAAAGCATCCTGAAAATGAACATATTATAGTTGGAGGTATCAACACTCCCTAATTTTATTTTTTTCATTTTTTAAAAATATAGTTTTAGAAAGGGAGGGGGAGATTGAAACATCAATGATGAGTTTCACTTGATTACAGCATCATCCCGATATGCCAAGGTTGTGGGTTCGATCCCCAGTCTGGGCACCCATGAATGCATAGATGGGTGAACAACAAGTCAGTGTTTTTTTCTCTTTCTTTCTAAAAATCAATCAATTAAAATTGAAATAATCATATCAAACTCCAGGCGTTTTAAGAGTAATACTGGCCCTCATTCGGAGGCCCAGTGAGATTCTCTTCTTCTCTGCCTTGCGGGCCTTTAGTAGAACATGAGCACTCACGCCCCCGAGATCGCCATGTCATTGCGATGACTGTGTTTTCTGCGTCCTGTTTTCTAGATAACCACGACAGACCTGGAGCTCCCTCAGCAAAAATAGGTAAGATGATTACAGGTGTTTTTTACCGATGATATCCGCCTCCCGAGGCAGGGGATCCCTGTTCATCGAAAGGCCCAGGGGGAACCGTAACGCCCACTTTCTCATGCTTTGAGAGGAACTACTGCATTTGGGGGGAGAAGACTTCTAATCCAAAATCCTGGCGATTTAATACATCACGAGGTGCATTGTCTGCCAACTACATATATAAAAGCCTAAACAACCATTACAGCCAGAGGACGGGACGGTAGCTATGATGTGCACTGACCACCAGGGGGCAGATGTTCAACGCAGGAGCTGCCCCATGATGGTCAGTATGCTCCCACAGCCAATCTCCCACAACTGGGACCTCCCAAGGTCCCTCCCCTTGGCCAACCAGCCTCGATCAGCCCCCATCAATCAGCCCCCATAGCCGGCCAAGGCCAAGGAACCCCTCCTGTGCACAAATTCGTGCACTGGGCCTCCATTCTTTCATTAATGAAAAACTTTGGGTGAGTTTATGTGACTGGTTTGGGGCCCGGGATCAGTACCCAAAAATTTGAGGTATTTTGGCGATATGTATGATCAAGGTCACTATAACACTTGAAAGTTATCAACAATAGGGGAATATTAAATTCTTTTTTCTCTGATGTTGCTTTTTCCATGAAGAATTGCCTAAGGTTCTGTCCTCAGGGATGTTTATAAAAATTAGGGCTTTGGGTAGTTTTATTGATGGATTGATTTTTTAAAAGGAAGGGAGAGGGAGAGAAACGTCAGTTTAGTGTTCCATTAATGTATTCATTGGTTGATTCTTTTTTTAAAAAAAATACATTTTTATTGATTTCAAAGAGAAAGGGAGTGGAAGAGAAAGATAGAAAGAGAGAATCATGGATCGGCTGCCTCTTGCATGCCTGCTACTGAGGATCGAGCCCGCAACCTGGGCATGCATGTGCCTTTGACCTGAATTAAACCTGGGACCCGTCAGTCTGCAAGCTGGCACTCTATGTCAAAGCATCCTGAGAAAGAACAAAGTAGGAGGTATCAACTTTGTTCCTCCTACTCGTGGGTAGAACTTAGTTGAACAGGCTAGGGCACATTGGTTGATTCTTATATCTGCCCTGACCAGGGATTGAACCTACAACCTTGGAGTATGAGGATAATGCTCTAACCCAGTGACTGGCAAATTGTGGCTCATGAGCCACATGTGGCTCTTTGGCCCTTTGAGTGTGGCTCTTCCACAAAATACCAAGTCTATTTTGAAGAAGTGGCATTAGAAGAACTTTAAGTTTGAAAAATGTGGCTCTCAAAAAAAAAATTTCAATTGTTGTACTGTTGATATTTGGCTCTGTTGACTAATGAGTTTGCCAACCACTGCTCTAACCAACTGAGCTATCTGGCCAGGTCTTAGGCTCAGTGCCGCCAGGAACAGGGTGTGCAAGCGTCCTAGTTTCTCCTTCAACTAAGTTCTACCCACCAGTAGGTAGAACTGGTAACTCTGTGTTTAATTGTTGGAGGACCTGCCAGGCTGTTTGCCAAAGTGGCTGGGCCGTTTTACCTTCCCGCCATATACATGGCTCCCTCTATGGTATCTCCACATTCTGCCAACCCTCGCTAACTTCCTTTCCTTGTATTATAGCCAGCCAAGTGGGTGTGCATGCCACTTCTTAACATCTACTTCCTGAGTTCATACTTAAAACGCCACAATTCTTTTTTTTAAATGTATCCAATATATATTTTATTGATTTTTTTACAGAGAGGAAGGGAGAGGGATAGAGTTAGAAACATCAATGAGAGAGAAACATCAATCAGCTGCCTCCTGCACATCTCCCACTGAAGATAATGCCTGCAACCAAGGTACATGCCCTAGAACGGAATCGAACCTGGGACCTTTCAGTCTGCAGGCCGACGCTCTATCCATTGAGCCAAAACAGTCAGGACCACAATTCTTTTTTATTCCTTTTTTTTTCTATCTACGCTAATAAAAGAGGAACATGCAAATTGACCACCACTCCACTATGTCCACCAGCAAATCAGAGCAAGTATGCAAATTAACCCGACAAAGATGGTGGTTAATTTGCATACACAGGGCTCGGAGGGAAGACTGATGACAGTGTACAAGGAAGAGGGAGGGAAAGCAAGGGGAAGTGGCAGCTGGGAGGGAAGCCCAATTCTTGCAGGAATCTTCCTGCAACGGGCCTCCAGTCTACAATAATGGGAGGTGAGCATTTTATTGGTTTACTGGTTTATCCTCACCCGAGGATATTTGCCCATTGATCTTTGGAGAGAGTGGAAGAGAGAAAGAGAGAGAGAAACATTGATGTGAGAGAGACACACATTGATCTGTTGTCTCCTGCACGAGCTGCAACCAGAACCCGGGTCTGGAAGGAGCCTGCAACCGAGGTACATGCCCCTGACCGGAATCGAACCTGGAACGCTTCCGTCTACAGGCTGGTGCTCTCTCCACTGAGCCACACCAGCCACAGCTGAACCACTACGATTCTAAACAGAATAACAGATCTTTAAGCACAGATATGATGCCCACAACCTGGGTATGCCTGCCTGGAGGCTGCCCGAAGGGACTCTGCGCTCCCATCCTTGCAGACTGATAAGGAATTTCACCATGTAACTGAGACACAAGGCCAGCTTTCTCTCTCCCTCGGGCCTGTCACTTCCTTTCCGGTGCCTGTGCCACACTCTGTCCCATCGCTCCATCAGGTTGCTCCAGCTGCATAGACTCTCTGTCATTTCACTTCGGCCGTTAGTGCAAATTCGACCAGGATGTGTGGACATCTCGGGGTAAACCCAGCTCATTGGACTGCGGGGCCCTCAGAAGGGGGACAATTTTGCAATAATCTGCTTCTCGTTTCTAGCACGTTGCTCAGTGAGAGGAACTGCAGGCTGCAGAGGGAGGGGGCGGGGGAGAAGAAAAAGGATAAGCAGGGCCGATGTTTCTCTGCTTCCATCCAGGGCCCAGGAACAACTAGCTGTTCCTGCCCGTGCACCTACGGCCTCGCGGATGCCCTGGTAGAATTGTCGCTTTTGAGGGTCTCCTGGGTTCGGTGCCACCAGAAGCAAATCCTTAAATATGACGGCAAAAGTGATATTGGGAGCAGGGAAGGGGGATTTGGAGGGAAAGAGGCAAAGCAACGGTGGGATGTGTCCGTCCCTCTGCTCAGTCCCACAAGAAAGCACAGGAGACAGAAGGTCACAGGCACCAGAGGCTGGGGAGCGAGAATAGTCCTTGCTAAAGGGGTGTCCTTGCCCTGGCTGGTGTGGGTCCGTGGTTAGAGCACCAGCCCTCGCACCGAAGGGCGTGGTCAAGGGCATGTATCTGTGTTGACTCCTGGTCAAGGGCCCATACCTGGTTGCTGGTTCGATCCCTGGACCAGGTCGGGGCACATGCAGGAGGCCACGGATCGATGTGTCTCTCACATGGATGTTTCTCTCTCTCTCTCTTTCCCTTCCTCCCTTCCACTCTCTCTAAAAATTATTGGGAAAATATCCTCAGGTGAAGATTTAAGGGAGGGAGGGAGGGAGGGAGGGAGGGAGGGAGGGAGGGAGGGAGGGAGGGAGGGAGGAAGGGAGCAGAAAAGGAAAAGGAAAGAAGAAAGGAAGATGGAAAGGGAAGGGAGGGAGGGACCTCTAGGCCAGTGTTTTTCAACCTTTTTTGGGCAAAGGCACACTTGTTTCATGAAAAAAATCACGAGGCACACCATTAGAAAATGTTAAAAAATTTAACTCTGTGCCTATATTGACTATATATAAAGTAATTCTCTTGAATAGGAATCAAATAAACACAAAGAAAGTATTTTATAATTACTTTATTATGAAATATTAAGTAAACAAAATAGTGAAAAATTATAAAATTCTTGTCTTGTCTGCACCTACGGCACACCAGGCAACATCTCTAGTGTGCCGCGGAACAGCGGTTGAAAAACGCTGCTCTAGGCACATAAATGCCAAGGCGTTTGGGATCCTTCCAGATGCAAATGTTCACGTAGGAAGGGGAAAGAGGCGTGATCTGTGGTGTGTGAAAATGACAAACAGTCGGGGAACATGGGTGAGGGAGTGACAACAGCATCTGTCACGGAGGGAGGTGGGTGCAGGCGGGACCTGGGTGGGACCCCGCCCACCTGGGTGGGACCCCGCCCTCATCCCGCACCGGCAGGCAGACCCCCCACTGGGTGCTGGAGCCAGCACTCGCCATGGTTTCTCCTCTCTCCACCTTAGCAGTCTTACCTCCCTCAGCTTTATGGAGGTATAGCTGACAATAAAATGGTAGGATATTTAATGTGATATAAGCATACGTTGTGAAAGGGTTTCCCCCATGGAGCTCATGAACACATTTCTCACCTCATATATTTTCCTCCTTCCCCCCTCCCCCACCTTGGGTGAGAATGCTCAATACCTACTGTCTTTTATTTTTTTTAATATATTTTTATTGATTTCAGAGAGGAAGGAAGAGATAGAGAGAAACATCCATGAGGAGAGAGAATCATGGATCGGCTACCTCCTGCAAATCCCCCACTGGGGATCAAGCCCACAACCCAGGCATGTGCCGTTGACCGGAATCAAACCTGGGATCTTTCAGTTCCCAGGCCAATGCTCTATCCACTGAGCCACACTGGCTAGGGCCTACTGTCTTAAAAGGGAGGTGGGGGAAGGTAGGAGACGGTTGGGGGGGTGAGTGGTGATGGAAGGAGGCTTGCCTTGGAGTAGTGCATACACAATATAATATACCACACAGATGGTGTGCTGCAGAATTGTACACCAGAAACCTGCATCATCTGTGAACCACTGTCACCCCAATGGTTGAGTGTTGACCTCTGGGCCAGGAGGTCACAGTTCGTCAGGCATATGGTTGCACAGAGGTGATGTTTGAACTAAGTCTTGAACAGCATGAAGGCACCCACGGAATGTCAGATGAGGTACGGGGAGAAGGGACAGGAGAGCAATTGCAGCCACAGAAAGTGTGGGTATAACGGTCCCAGTGGGGCACATGCCTGGGCTGTGGGCTTGATCCCCAGTAGGGGGCATGCAGGAGGCAGCCAATCAATGATATGTTCTCATCATTGATGTTTCTCTCTCTCTCTCTTTCCCTTTCTCTCTGAAATCAATAAAAAATATATTTTAGCCCTAGCTGGTTTGGCTCAGTGGATAGAGCTTTGTCTGTGAACTAAAGGGTCCTGGGTTTTATTCTGGCCAAGGGCACATGCCCGGGTTGCAGGCTCAATCCCCAGTATTGGGTGTGCAGAGGCAGCTGATCCATGATTCTCTCTCATCGATGTCTCAATCTCTCTCTCTCCCTCTCCCTTCCTCTCTGAAATCAATAAAAATATTTTTAAAATATCCTATCTAATAAAGAGGAGGTATGCTAATTGACCCTCATGCTGTTGCAAAGTTGGCAGCACCAACAGCCAATAAGGAGGGAATATGCTAATTGACTGCCCGCCTGCAAAGATGGTGGCACCCACAGCCACAAGATGGCAGCATCCAATCCCCCTCAGTCCACTAGGGCGCCTGCCTTGAGTACCCCAGTCCCCTCCGCCGCCCCCCACCCTCCACCCCAGCCACCCAGGGTGGGCCTGAGGCACGGGTAAGCCTCAGATGGCAGCTGCCAAGCTGCCTAGGGCTGCCCGAGCCTTGCGCTGCTGGCAGTGGCAGCAGCAGAGGTGTGATGGGGACGTCGCCTCCCCCTGATCACGGGGTTGCCTCCCTCCCCTGAGGGCTCCTGGACTGTGAGAGGGGGCAGGCTGGGCTGAGGGACCCCCACTCCAGTGCATGAATTTTCATGCACTGGGCCTCTAGTCCTATCTAATAAAAGAGAAGCATGCACATTGGCTGTATCTCCGCTATGCCCACAAGCCACGCCTGCCAGCCAATCAGGAGCAAGTACGCAAATTAACCCAACAAAGATGGCAGTTAATCTGCGTATCCAGGCACAGAGCGAAGACTGAAGACGGTGTAGAAGGAAGCCAAGCGCTGCAGAAGGGAGCAAAGCTGCAGAGAAGCAAGCGGGTGGCGGAGAAGGGAGGGAAGCAGGCAGGGCGGTGAAGACAGCTGCAGGAAGCCCTATTCTTGCAGGAATTTTCCTGCACCGGGCCTCTAGTATATATATGTATCACCTGGACAAAGTTAAAAGTACTGATAACATGTCCAGCCTCACTGGGGAAGCATGTTCCCAGGACGTAGCTCTGCCTATCGTCCTGAGTTCAAGCTGATGATAATTAAAGAAATGCCCAAGCACCTTCCCAGGCGCTGTCTACCCCTGCCTCCTCTTACCTGGTCTCCGAAACCGGCCCTGACCCGCTCCTGTCCCCCCAGACAGCAGGGTCATCTTCGTCACCGCCTTCAGCTGCCTCGCCATCTTCCTCCTCTTCCCCACGGTCTTCCTCATCTACCGGCGCAGTCAGAGTGGTGAGTCCACGGAAACACCCATTGAAACCGCTGGGGAAGGGGAGTGAAGGGGAGGAGTCGCTCGTCAGATTAAATCCCTCCCCCTCCCCCGTGTTTTTTTACAGGCTCATCCCATGGGGAATCCACCAAGAGGTAGATGTACCTGAAAGTCGCACACTCCTTCCTTCAGAGACTCCACCACACAGACCCCACGGCTCATGCCCAGCCCCACCACGTTCCCCCCTCGCAACTCCCTCTCCCCGTCTATGCTGCGACCTTCCTCCGCGCCTCTCCAACATCCTCACCATCCCTCCCAAAATCTCCATAGCCTATATTTTATTTATTTATCTTTTTTGTGAATCCTCACCCGAGGACATTTTCCCATTGATTTTTAGGGAGAGTGGAAGAGAGAGGGAGAGACAGAGAGAAAACATTGATGTGAGAGAAACACATCGACTGATTACCTCCTGCACAAGCTCTATCAGGGCCCCGGCCGGGGAGGACCCCGCAACCAAGTACATGCCCTTGACCTGAATCGAACCCGGGACCCTTTGTTCTGCAGGCCGATGCTCTATCCACGGAACCACACCGGCCAGGGCCATATCCCATACTTTATTTTTTTTTTTTAATGTATTGATTTTTACAGAGAGGAAGAGAGAGGGATAGAGAGTTAGAAACATCGATGAGAGAGAAGCATCGATCAGCTGCCTCCTGCACACCCTCCACTGGGGATGTGCCCACAACAAAGGGACAGGCCCTTGACCGGAATCGAACCTGGGACCTTTTAGTCCGCAGGCCGACGTTCTGTGCACTAGCCACACCGGTCAGGGCCATAGCCCATACTTTAATGTATGTTTCTCTCTCTCTCTCTCTCTCTCTCTCTCTCTCTCTCTCTCTCTCTCTCTCTCTCTCTCTCTCTCTCCCTCTCTCTCTCTGAACTAGTCATCCGGAGCAAGAGGACTCAGGTAAGTGATAACAGGACCCAGGAGAGAGTCTCTGGATAGAAAGAGGGTGGTTGGACTCCTGCGGCTGAGAACTGAGTCTGTGTTTTTTTCCCTCGAGTGCAGATCTGTCCCAGCAGGAAAGCTCGTCGCTCTCGGTGAGTTCTCCCCACCGGAATTCCCCAGCAGCGCCCTCAGCCCTGGCTGCCCTGCTGCCACCTGGCTCAGCCCTTGCTCTGGCTACAGGGGTGCCCCGACTCCCAGTTAGGAGGCCAGTGAGCATCGCGTTTAAAAACATGTGCTTTTCCCTGGCCCAGTGGCTCAACTGCTAAGAGGGTCTTCCTGTACATCAAGAGGTTGTGGGTTCGCCCTGACAAGTGTGGCTCAGTGGATAGAGCGTCGGCCTGCGGACTGAAGGGTCCCAGGTTCGATTCCGGGCAAGGGCATGTACCTCAGTGTGGGCACATTCCCAGTGTGAGGTGTGCAGGAGGCAGCTGATCGATGTTTCTCTCTCATCGATGTTTCTAACTCTCTCTTCCTCTCTGTAAAAAAATCAATAAAATATATTCTAAAATCAATAAAAAAATATATATTTTAAAAAGCAGTAAGTGCCCATCTCTTTTCCCCGAAGACGGAAGACCCCCAGGAGGGGTCGGGTGCTGATGGAAAACGGAAGACACCGTCTGAGGCAGCGGCGGCAGCTTCTGTCCCGGCCGAGGAGCCCCCAGGAGCCTGTGACTGAGCCTCGGTGAACGTGTAGGAGGCCGGCCGGCCAGAGCCTGGAGGAGGACTGTTCCCTGGGGGAGGAGGGGCTGGGGGTCAGGCGGCTGAGACGACTGGACATACAGAAACCCTCGTCATTCTGTATCCTCGGCCATAATCTATAGTAATAAAATTAAGTTTTTGGTTTGTTGTTTTTGTGTTTTTTAAAAAAATATGTTTCTATTTATTTGAGAGAGAGAGGAAGGGAGAAGGAGAAACATCCATTGGCTGCCTCCGCACGCCCCCTACTGGGGATCCAGCCCACAACCCGGGCATGAGCCCGGAACGGAACCTGCGACCTCTTGGTGCACCGGACAAGGCTCCACCAGCTGAGCCACACTGACTTAGAAGTAAACTCTGCCTTCCGCCGTTCCCCCCTTCCATCCATCCCTTCCATCCCACTCGGAGAGGGAAAACCATAGCTAAGGCGGTTTCACCTGTTACGTTGCCACCAGGGGGTACCTGTTTCCACTTCCCCTGCTTCCTTGCCAACTCATAAGTTGTATTCAGCTTCATCATTTGTTGTTGTTAATCCTCACACGAAGGTATCTTCCCCCGTTGATTGTCAGAGAGAGAGAGAGAGTAAAAGGGAGGAGGGGTGAAGAGAGAGAGAGAGAGAGAGAGAGAGAGAGAGAGAGAGAGAGAGAGAGAGAGAGAGGGAGAGAGAGAGAAACATTCATGTGAGAGAGACATGGATTGGTTGCCTCCCACATGCACCCAAGCCAGGAATGTGCCCTGGGTCGGAATCAAACTCGGGCCCCTTCAGTCCATGGGGGAAAACTCTATCCCCTGAGCCATACCAGCCAGGGCTGTATGTTCATTCTTTTTACCTTTTACTTATTTATTTTTAAATACATATTTTATTGATTTTTTTTTTTTTTACAGAGAGGAAGGGAGGGGGATAGAGAGTTAGAAACATGGATGAGAGAGAAACATTGATCAGCTGCCTCCCGCACACTCCCTACTGGGGATGCGCCCACAACCGAGGTACATGCCCTTGACCGGAAATGAACCTGGGACCCTTCAGTCCACAGGCCAACGCTCTATCCACCGAGCCACACCAGTTAGGGTTCTTTCTGTACCTCAGCGTAATTCATCCTTTATACTCGGAGGGAGTTCTCTGTGTCTTGAGTAGCTTTAGATGAGAAATGTATTCTTCTGTTTGTTCCTCTAAATCAGTGGTTCTCAGCCTTTCTAAAGCCTTGACCCTTTAATACAGCTCCTCATGTTGTGATGACCCCCAACCATAAAATTATTTTCGTTGCCACTTCATAACTGTCATGTTGCTACTGCTAATGAATCGTGATGGAAATGTCTGTGTTTTCCGATGGTCTCAGGCTCTACAGCAGCGGTTCTCAACCTGTGGGTCGCGGCCCCTTTGGGGGTCGAACGACCCTTTCACAGGGGTCGCCTAAGACCATCGGAAAACACAGATATTCACATTACGATTCATAACAGTAGCAACAAAGTGGAATATGCTGTCTGCTCAATCGCTATTGATGTGCACTGGCCACCAGGGGGCAGACGCTCTGACCAGTAGGTTAACTTGCTGCGGGGGGGTCCCCCCTGATCAGGCCTGAGCCAGATGGGCCAGACATGGCCTGGAGCCCTCCCTTGGTCCCTCCCCAGCCAAACTCCTGCATCCCTCACTAGCCCTGATCATGCACTGATGGGGTCCCTCAGCCTGGCCTGTGCCCTCTCCCAATCCGGAACCCCTAGGGGGGATGTGGGAGAGCCGGTTTCGGCCCAATCCCACAGGCCAGGCTGAAGGACCCCACTGGTGCACGAATTTGTGCACTGGGCCTCTAGTAAAATAATAACACACGCATATCCCAAAAAGAACTGAGTCATGTAACCAAATTAAGGGGGGAAAAACAAGCTAGAGACAGCCTCAGACCCCTGCCTCCTGCACTCAAACACCATTCAGTGTTTTCAGTCTCTTGTCTCCAATTATTGGCGTTGTTATTGTTATGCAACCCAGCTGTGCCTCCGACCCTGCCTGCAGCTGGTCCTGACGTGACTTTTTACTTCCTGGATCCATTGAGGAAAAGACAATAGCTGCTATCTTTGAAGATGCTACAAAGCCAACTCACCGAAGGTTTAAACACAGAATCTTCCTTCCCCCCTTTCCACCCCCCCCCCCAAAGCAGAGCCGGACGAACTTTTCCTGCAGAGGAGCAGAGAGGACCGCCTTCCCGCCTCTGGGGGCCTCAGATTCTCTCGCTGCTGCGGCTACAGCGTGAACACAGCTGCAGCTGATGGGTGAACAAGTAGCTGTGGCTGCGTTCCCACAAAACTTTATTTACAGACACAAGCGTTGGGCTGGCTGCGTTCTCATAAAACTTTATTTACAGACACAAGCGTTGGGCCGGATTGGCCAGCCCCTGCCCCGGAACAGTGCTTTGTTGCAGTCTGCACGAATTGCCAGGATAAGAACTGAATTAGCCCCAGCCGCCAGGTGCCTCAATTGGTTATCACAATTGTCGGTAAACTCATGAGTCCACAGAGCCAAATATCCACAGCACAACGGTTGAAATTCTCCGGAGAGCCAAAGTTTTTAAACGTGAATTTCTCCTAACGCCACTTCTTCAACACAGACTCGCCCAGGCCGTGGTGTTTTGAGGAAGAGCCACACTCCAGGGGCCAAAGAGCCGCGTGTGGCTCGAGAGCCGTGGTTTGCCGCCCACTGAAGTAGGACGCCATCCTGACACACCAGTGCTGGGGGTTCTATCCCTGATCAGGGCACATACAAGAATCAACCAATGGGCCTGGCCTGCGTGGCTCAGTGGGTCGTCCGGTGCACCCAAAGGTTGCCATGTTGATTCCTGGTCAGGGCGCATATCCTGGCTGTGGGCTCAATCCCCAGTCAGGGTGTTCTATTGTAAATCAGAAGACACCTTGATCAAAAAGCCAAATTTATGTGGAGTCCTGTCCATTTCGCTAGTACGATATTGGGCCCAGTGGAAATCTTGCTTCTCAAATTCTGCAGCCCAATATGGTGGCAGTCTCCCTTATTTATATGTTGTTCAGCTCTGTTTTCCAAATTTGGAACAAGACTTCTGGACCATCTGAGAAAAAGTCCTGTGTCTAGTTCCAGCCCTGCCAGCTCTGTCTGGGGCATCGTTTATGGCCTCTCTGGAATGGGAGTGGTCTCATTTTCCCCTATTATTTAAGCAAGCAAACGTTTACAGAAGCCAGAATAGCAGGGTTAAAATTTTTAAACAGCAGTTTTTACCCAAGATGGAAGTTACTATGCTTCACAGGGCGTGCAGGCGGCATCCGATCAGGGTTTGGCTCTCACGTCGATGTTTTTCTCCCTCTCCCTCTCCTTTCCTCTCTCTGTCTAAAAATCAATTTTTTTAAAAAAAAAATCTTCAAATAAATAAGACACAGGTGCAAAGATAACTGATGAAGAACTCCAAAAGAGCCCTAACCAGTGTGGCTCAGTGGATAGAGCGTCGGCCTGCGGACTGAAAAGTCCCAGGTTCGATTCCGGTCAAGGGCATGGACCTTGGTTGCGGGCACATCCCCGGTGGAGGTGTGCAGGAGGCAGCTGATGGATGTTTTCCTCTCATCGATGTTTCTGGCTCTCTATCCCTCTCCCTTCCTCTCTGTAAAAAAATCAATAATATATATATTGAAGTTATTAAAAATATATAAAATATATATTATATATATATATATATATATTTTTTAATAACTTCAAAAGAGTGACCTTGGAGGGCGAAGCCTCAAATACAGGGTCCCTCTCTGAGCGTGAGGTCCCGGTGCACATGGTGCCCAGGGACCCGGGGTGCTGGCACCCACTTCACCCAGTAGCTCCCAGGAATGGCACCACCTCTGGGGGGAGCATCCTCCCCTCACCAGCCCCGGTGGGCAAGGTCACCGCGGGGAGGGAGCAGCGACGCGGGGGTGGAGTAGCTCTCTGCTCCTCCTGCCACGGAAGTGTTCTCTCCGGCGGGCGCGTGGGAGCTCCTGGGACCATCTGGCTCAGCGTGTGGAGGAAGCGGTCCCTCCTGAGAGGCGCGGAGATGACTCAGGCAGCATCCGGGAAGCGGGACCAGGGACAGCGCTGACAGCTGCTTCTTCTTCTTCTTCTTCTTCTTCTTCTTCTTCTTCTTTTAATTTTCTCTTCTTGCTTCTAATTGCTTCCAAAACCCAGCCTCTCTTCCCTCCTTGCAGCTTTCTTGAGCCATCATTCCTGGCACCAGCTAGTCTGAGAAGGGATTTTGTTTCTTTTTTTATTTTTTATTTTTAAAATACATTTTTATTGATTTCAAAGAGGAAGGGAGAGGGAGAGGGAGATTGAAACATTCATGATAAAAATCACTGATCAGCTGCCTCCTTGCATGCCCTTGTTTCTTTTCTTTCTTTTTTTAAATGTTTTTATTTATTTTAGAGAGGAAGGAAGAGGGAGAGAGAGATAGAAACATCCATGATGAGAGAGAATCATGGATCAGCTGCCTCCTGCATGCCCCCATCTTGGGACCAAGCCCACAACTCCGGCATGTGCCCTTGACTGGAATCGAACCTGGGACCCTTCAGTCTGAAGGCTGATGCTCTACCCGCTGAGCAAAACCAGCCAGGGTGGAATTTTGGTTCTTATCACACTGGTTTGACACGTTTCTGATTACTAAAATTGATGATCCCAGCCTGGCCAGTGTGGCTCCGTGGTGGAGTGTCGACCTACGAACCAGGAGGTCACCATTCGATTCCCGATCAGGGCAAAGGCCCGGGTTGTGGGCTCGATCCCCAGTGAGGGGCGTGCAGGAGGCAGCCGTCCATGATTCTCTCTCCTGGTGGATGTTTCTATCTCTCCCTCTCCTTTCCACTTGTAATGAATAAAAGTATATATTCAAAAAATGAAATAGATGACTCTAATAGAAGTTATTTATGGTGTGGCTCAGTGGATAGAGCGTTGGCCTGCGGACTGAAGGGTCCCAGGTTCGGTTCCGGCCAAGGGCACAGGCCTGGGTTGATCCCCAGTAGGGAGTGTGCAGGAGGCAGCCAATTAATAACTCTCTCTCATCATTGATGTTTCTCTCTCTCCCTCTCCCTTCCTCTCTGAAATCAATAAAATATTTTTTTTAAAGAAAAGTTAGAAAAGTGATCGCAGACTTGCTAATTTTCCCATTACTTGAATAGTGGAATAAATAGCTATTTATTTATTACCCCTTAAAAAAATTTAAAAAAAAGCCTACTATGCTAAGTGTCCAGTTGTCCATTCAACCAATCAAAGTGTACTATGCTAATGATATGCTAAGGCCACTCAACTGCTCATGATGATATGCACTGACCACCAGGGAGCAAATGGTCCAACCAGTAGGTTAGCTTGTTGTTGGGGTCTGGCCAATCAGGACTGAGCAAGCTAGTCTGGACACGCCCTGGAGCCCTTCTCTGTCTCTCCCTGGCCCCAGTTGTGCACCAGTGGGATTCCTCAGCCTGGCCTGCGCCCTCTCACAATCCAGGATCCCATGGGAGATATTGGAGAGCTGGTTTCAGTCTGATCCTGCAGGGCAGGATGAGGGACCCCACTGGTGCATGAATTTTTACACCAGGCCTCTAGTAAATGTACAATTCTCTTTTTATTATTATTATTAATGCTTTTATTTATTACTATAATATTCAGAACAGCTATAATGTGAGCTCGCCATTCATTGGCTTCTGTCAGTTTTGAATGAAGAAAAATTACTCCAATTTTAGAGTAGATATCATATTCAGATTTACATATATATGTGTGTGTGTGTGTGTGTGTGTGTGTGTGTGTGTGAATTCTGGTTGCCCCTAAATTGCAACTATTATCAATTATTATAAAGAAATCATATCCCTCAAACTAATAACCTTTTTTGGGGGGGAGGGGGGGAGAAACACATACACCCCCATTTTCATATAGGAATTTCCAACATATTTCATGCAGTTTTAAAAAAATAAAATGTAGCTGAAACCGGTTAGGCTCAGTGGATAGAGCGTCGGCCTGCGGACTGAAGGGTCCCAGGTTCGATTCCGGTCAAGGGCATGTACCTTGGTTGTGGGCACCTCCCCAGTGGAGGGTGTGCAGGAGGCAGCTGATCAATATTTCTAGCTCTCTATTCCTCTCTCTTCTTCTCTGTAAAAAATCAATAAATATATTAAAACAAAACAAAACAAAACAAACAAACAAACAAAAAAACAATGTACCTACCTATATAGTTTAAGTTTAAAAAATTTGGCTCTCCAAAGAAATGTCAATCGTTGTCTTGCTGATATTTAGCTCTGTTGACGAATGAGTTTGCCGACCACTGCCCCACCCCATCAGACCCGCCCCACAGGTTTCATTCTTTACCTGAGCCCCTGGGGGACACCGAAGGCAAGTCCTGAGTCCTCCTAGGTATCAGGACTTACCAGCACTGTTGATTTTCTTTAGTCACAGGCCAGTCACTGAACTGATGTTGGCTGGCAGCGACGGCTGGGTCAGCTTTGTCTTTATCTCCGCTCTGCCTCCTGCCCTTCTCTCTCCAAAGGCTGCAGTTTTCGCCCCTGCAGCAGTTCTCCCGCCTGAAAACGCAGGTCCTCCCCTTGGTCACCCAGGACCAATGCTTCCATGGGCATCTGTAGGTGCAGTTCCCGCTTCTGCCTGCAGGGCTCACCTGCCGCCTCCAGGTGGCGCTCGTTGAAAGGCTGTAACAGCTGATCATTCAACCTCATTTCTCTCTCTCTCTCTCTCTCTCTCTCTCTCTCTCTCTCTCTCTCTCTCTCTCTCTCTCTCTCTCTCTCTCTCTCTCTCTCTTCCAGAGTCCCTTCTCTTCTCTCTCTCCAACCTGTCCCTGAATGTCTTCCTGGACGTTAGCCACAATATTGTTTTTCCTTCCCCACAATACTTAATGTTTTTATTAATCTATTGGGACACAATCCTTCTTTAAAATTACTTTTTGTTGCCCTAACCGGTTTGGCTCAGTGACTAGAGCGTCGACCTGCGGACTCAAGGGTCCCAGGTTCGATTCCGGTCAAGGGCGTGTACCTTGGTTGTGGGCACATCCCCAGTAGAAAGGGTGCAGGAGGCAGCTGATCAATGTTTCTCTTTTATCAATGTTTCTAACTCTCTAGCCCTCTCCCTTCCTCTCCGTAAAAAATAAATAAAATCTATTTTTTGAATACTTTTTTATTGATTTCAGAGAGGAAGGGAGAGAGAGAGAGAGAGAGAGAGAGAGAGAGGCATCAATGATGTTTTAAAACACTTTTTCTTATTTTTTATTATTGATTTCAGAGAGAAAGGGAGGGAGAGAGAGAGACAGAAACATCCATGATGAGAGAGAATCATGGACCGGCTGCCTCCTGCACTCCCCCTCCTGGGGACCAAGCCCACAACTCAGGCGTGTGCCCTTGACCGGAATCGAACCCGGGTCCCTTCAGTCCGCAGGCGGACGCTCTACCCACTGAGCCACACCAGCCAGGCCCTTGGTTGATTCTTGTGTGTGCCCGCCCTGACCAGGGGTGGAACCCTCAACCTTCGTGTATCAGGATGATGCGCTAACCACCTGCGCCACCCGGCCAGGCTAGAACGTGACCATATTCGGGGATTGGGGGTGGAGGGGGGGGACTCCAACACCTGGCCCGGCTCTTCACTCGCGGGGACTGCCGGTGCCGGTGGTGTTATTCCTGCCTCTGTCACATTCTGTTCACACCCGGCGTGTTCCCAGAGGCGACAGACGCTCCCTCAGCCCTCCCTGCTCGCCTCCGAGTCCTCCCAGCCCCAGCGCTGGCTTCCTCACCCGTTTTCCCACCGACAGTCTCCGCAAGGCACTCCGGGCTTTTCCTATCCTGCGCCTCACAGCTCCGGCTGCCCCGCCTCCTCCCCAACCCAAAGCCGTGTCCGCGTCTTTACTTTTATTTATTTTTTAAAATATTTTTTATTGATTTTTTTTACAGAGAGGAAGGGAGAGGGATAGAGAGCTAGAAACGTCGATGAGAGAAACACCGATCAGCTGCCTCCTGCACAACCCCACTGGGGATGTGCCCACAACCAATATACATGGCCTTGACAAGAATCGAACCCAGAACCCTTCAGTCTGCAGGCCGACGCCTTATCCACTGAGCCAAACTGGTCAGGGCTGTGTCCGAGTTTTTATTTTCATCCTCACCTGAGGATATTCTTTCCATTGATTTGTAGAGAGAATGGAAGCAAGGGAGGGGGGTGGAGAGAGAGAGACAGAGACAGAGAGAGACAGAGAGAGAAGCACCGATGTGAGAGAGACACATCCATTGATTGCCTCCTGCACGTGCCCCCCAACCAGGGTGGGGATTGAACCTGCAACCCAGGTATGTGCCCTTGACCAGGAATCGGACCCATGACCCTTGGGTTGGGATCCCAGGTTCGATTCCGGTCAAGGGCATGTACCTTGGTTGCGGGCACATCCCCAGTAGGGGGTGTGATAATACCTGTAATATAAAATGTGATCATATCTACGTAATATCCTATGTAATAGGATAGGATATTTGGTTGTGGGCCGGTGCTCTGACCACTGAGCAACATCACCCAGGGCGTGTCCACGAGGCTTAGCTACTTGTGATGGCAGCATCCCATTTCCGGGAAGTGCCGTCTGTGTTCCTCTAGAGACGCTAGACTCCGTGGTCAGCAAACTGCGGCTCCCGAGCCACGTGCAGCTCTTTGGCCCCTGAGGGCGGCTCTTCCACAAAAGACCACAGCCTGGGCGAGTCTATTTTGAAGAAGTGGCATGAGAAGAAGTTTAAGCCGAAACCGGTTTGGCTCAGTGGATAGAGCCTTGGTCTGCGGACTGAAGGGTCCCAGGTTCGATTCTGGTCAAGGGCATGTACCTTGGTTGCGGGCACATCCCCGGTGGGGGGGGTGCAGGAGGCAGCTGGTCGATGTTTCTCTTTCATCGACATTTCTAGCTCTCTATCCCTCTCTCCTCCTCTCTGAAAAAATCAATAAAATATATTTTAAAAAAAAGAAGTTTAAGCTTAAAAAATGTGTTTCTCAAAAGAAATTTCCATCGTTGTCCTGCTGATATTTGGCTCTGTGGGCTAATGAGTTTGCCGACCACTGGGTTAGAGCATCGTCCAGATACACAAAGGTTGAAGGTTCCATCCCTGGTCAGGGCACACACAAGAATCAACCAACACCCTGGCTGTTGTGGCTCAGTGGGTAGAGCATCAGCCTGCAGACTGAAGGGTCCCAGGTTCGAGTCCAGTCAAGGACACATGACTTGGACACAAGGACACAAGAGTTGTGGGCTCAATCCCCAGGAGGGGCATGAAGAAAGCAGCTGATCAAGGATTCTCTTTGATCATGGATGTTTTAATCTCTTTCTCCCTTTCCCTTTCTCTCTGAAATCAATTTTTTAAAATATTTTTAAATCAACCAATGAATGCATAAATAAGTGGAACAAATCTCTCTCTTTCTCTCCCTTTCTCTCCCTCTCTAAAGTCAACAAATAAAAAATTTAAAAATAAACAGCCCATCTGGCATGGCTAAGTGATTGAGCGTCGACCTATGAACCAGGCGGTCACGGTTCAATTCCTGGTCAGGGCACAGGCCTGGGTTTTAGGCTCCATTCCCAGTGGGGGGCGTGCAGGAGGCAGCCGGTCCATGATTCTCTCTCACCATGGATGTCTCTATCTCTCTCTCCCTCTCCCTTCCTCTCTGAAATCAATAAATATTTAAAAAGCAAACAAGATCCCATTCTGAGGTGCAGGGGGTGAGGACCCCACACTTGGAAAGGACACATCCAGCCCACAGCAACGTCGGTGTCCTCAGTGTAGAATTTCCCGTCGGTCTCGCTGGGTCCACGGACACGTGGCTTCAGGACTGACCAGCAGCTCGTAGCGTGTTTCTGGGGGGGGCAGAAGCACCCCTTCTCTCCGACCCCAGATGCCCCAGACCCCACCACAAACGGACTCCCACTCAAAGCGGTTCCATTCCCAAACCTTTAATCCCAAATCAGACCCCACCCCTGCCCCATGTCTCCAGATTTTGGATTCGTCAGAAGAAGGCTCCCCCCGCACGTGGCTGCCTCCAGATGCCAGACATGAATGGGTCCCGGTCCCTCCCCGCACCCCCTGACCTCCTCTCCCCCCCACCCCCATCCCTAGTGACCCCATCAGGTCCCCACCAACCTCCCCTGGGGACCCTCGTTTGCAAAAAGCCTCTCCCTCCCCTCCCCACCCCCAAGCGGCCCAGGCGCAGCCCCGGAGGAACGTGTATGTACAGAGGCAAAGGCGAGGAGGGCACGGGGCGGGCCTGTGCAGGCAGCCTGGACCCCGGGAGCTGGGAGAACGGCTTCTCCAGGACGTGGGGGGTGAACACAAGATGCTGAGGGGCCCTGGCCGGGGCGGCTCAGCGGGTAGAGCATCAGCTCGAGGACCGAAGGGTCCAGGGTTCGATTCAGTCAGGGACACAGGGCATGTCCCTCAGTTGCAGGCTCCTCCCCGGCCCTGGGGCCCTGGGGCCCTGGTCGGGGTACATGCAGGAGGCAACCCATCAACGTGCGTCCCTCTCTCTCACATCGATGTTTCGCTCTGCCTCTCCCTCCCCCTTCCCCTCTCTCTCTAGGGGTCCGTGGAGAAAGGTCCCCGGGTGAGGATTCACAATAACAAGATTCTGAGGGGACAGAGGGTCACGGAGGGTTTGCAAGGAGCTGTGAGAAGGCGCGGGGGTGCCCCTAGGGGGCCCGGGGCCCCGGCTTGGGGCAGAGGGAGCCCCAGGGCCAGGGCGGCAGAGTGAGCAGCAGGAAGCAGCCGCCGCCGAGCAGCAGGATCAGGCTGGCCCCCACGCAGCAGCCCAGGGACCAGGAGTACTCGTAGGTGAGGGCCGGGGCAGGCGGTGGCTCGGGGCTGACCCTCTGGACCAGGGCCCGCACGGAATGCCGGAACACCTCCAGGCTGACCAGGAGCAGCAGGCCTGCGGGGAGAGGAGAGACAGGGTGCTCAGGCGCCGGGGGACCCCAGCTTCGGTCTCCGTGTCTCCTCCATGCACCCCGTCCCAGGCTCCTCCAACGAGAAACCCGCCGAGACTGTGTGGCTCGGTACATAGAGCGTCGACCTGCAGACTGGGGGGTCCCAGGTTCGATTCCGGTCAAGGGCACGTGCCTTGGTTGTGGGCTTGATCCCCAGTAGGTGGTGTGCTGGAGGCAGCCCATTGATGATTCTCTCTCATCATTGATGTTTCTACTCTTTCTCCCTCTTCCTTCCTCTGTGAAATCAACAAAGGAATATTTTTTTTTAAAGAAATTTCAATCTTCTCCCTCCTTCCCTCCCTCTCCCTTCCTTTCTCCCTCTGTCTCTCTCTCTTTTTTTCCCCTCTCTCTCTCTTTTTCTCAGTAAAGTTGAAAAAAGCAGTGATGGTCACCCTGGCCGGTTTGACTCAGTGGATAGAGCGACGGCTTTCTGACTGAAGGGTCCCAGGTTCGATTCCGGTCAAGGGCACATGCCTTGGTTGCAAGCTCCTCCCCAGCCTGAGCCCTGGTTGGGGCTTCTGCAAGAAGCAACCCATCAATGTGTTTGTCCCCCATCCATGTTTCTCTCTATTTTTCCCTCTCATTTCGACTCTCTCTTAAAACCAGTGGGAAAATATCCTCTGGTGAGGATAAAAAAAAAAAAAAATAGTGACAGTGGATCACAAAATGAAAAGAAAGGCAGTCAAGGTGCAAGGCAATTTTATCTTAAAAAGAAAAGGTGGAGCCGAAACCGGTTTGGCTCAGTGGTAGAGCGTTGGTCTGCGGACTGAAAGGTCCTGGGTTCGATTCCGGTCAGGGGCATGTACATTGGTTGCGGGCACATCCCCGGTGGGTGTGCAAGAGGCAGCTGGTCGATGTTTCTCTCTCATCGATGTTTCTAGCTCTCTATCCCTCTCTCTAAAAAATCAATAAAATATATTTTTAAAAAAGAAAGAAAAGGTGAGAAAAGGAACATGACAAAGACCCTGACCTCCTGGGGCTTAGAGTCTAGGAGACAGGTATAGTGAACAATGCTTGCGGGAGCCAGTGAGCACGTGCATAGACAATGCAGCAGGCAGGTGTGGTGGGAACAGTGACAGGGCGACGGAAACCCAGCTTCTGCCCCCTGCAGCCCCTCACCTATCAGCCGCCTCCTGTGTGCTCCTGACTGGGAATCCAGCCTGCACCCCAGGCATGTGCCCTGGCCAGGGATCAAAACACCAACCTCCCAGTGCCCAGGTCAACACTGTAGAGGGCCCCCTGGGAAGGCAGTGGGCATTTCTTGAAACCAAGGCAGAGCCACACCCTGGGAACACACTTTGCCAAAAGGGCAAGAGTGTTATCAGCTTGGCCTTCATTGCAGCCCAGGTGTTGGGGGGAGTGTGACTTTGATATGCAAATCTAGTCAGGCACCAGGAATGCTCAGGCTTACTGAAGAATGCAAATAATCTCCTTTGATCCTAACTTTTCGGTGGGACTTCCTGGTACTTGGGGAATATAAATAAACACAGTGCCTTAGCTCTGGGTCCCTGTCCCTCCATCGAGAGGATGGCGGTCCCACCCGGCTCCCAGCTTTTTCCTTCTATCTTCCTGTCTGGTCTCTTCCTTTCTTTTATTTCTCAATCCCCAGCTCCTCTACTTTTTTCCCTGCTGGACGCGGAAAGAGAGAAACACCAGCCAGGGTGAGAGATAATTTCTAAATGATGATGATGGCTCTGATGGGAATTCACCCAACCCTGAGCTACCGGCTGCGGCTGCGAGAAATCTTTGCGCACTTCCCACCAATCAAAGGAAAATCACAGGCCGTCCCCGGCCTGCCAGCTGCCACACCGCAGCCTCCAGAGTAAACACACATGGAGTCAAGATAATTTCAGAGAGTGAGGCATGCTGGGAAGGCATGCTGAAAGCAGGGTGATGGGAAGGGGAGTGACAGCCAGGGGGAGGAGCAAAGACTTTAAATAGTGTCGGTCAGAAAAAGGCATCCATCTCGGCTGAGACGCGAATGAGGGATGACAGGAAGGCGGCCAGCCACGCGTGAAATGAAGCCAGGGCTTTTCTGAGCAGGAGGAGCGGCCGGGGCGAGGGCCTAGGGTAGGATGGGGTAGAGGGAGTCTGAGGAAAAGAGAGGAGGTCAGTGCGACCACAACAAAGAGAGTGGGGAGGAGGAGAGTGGTGGGCGATGGGCATGCAGAGGTGGGAAGGGGTCAGATCACTTAGGGCCATTTTTAAAAATATATATTTCTATTGATGTCAGAAAGGGAGAGGGAGAGAGAGAGAGAAACGTCCATGATATGAGAGAATCATTGATCGGCTGCCTCCTGCATGCCCCCCACTGGGGATGGAGCCCACAACACGGGCATGTGCCCTTGACCAGAATCAAGGATCCTTCAGTCTGCAGGCCGACATTCTATCCACTGGGCTACACCGGCTAGGGCCACTTAGGACCATCGGTTGGTCATCTATGGTCATGGATCCCAGATGCCTCCCCTCTCAGATCCTGGAGCCTGGCCCCAACCTCAGTCCCTGATCCTCCTTCCTCTTGGTCCTCTGCTTCTCCCAGTTTCCCCCATATTTTCGTTTTGTTTTTAAATATATTTTTATTGATTTCAAAGAGGAAGGATGGGGGAGAGAGAAAGGGAGAGAAACATCAATGATTCCAGAGAATCATTAATCGGCTGCCTCCTGCATGTCCCTCTCCCCCCTCTCCTTCCACTGGGGATCAAGCCCACAACCTGGGCATGTGCCCTTGATCGGAATTGAACCTGGGACCCTTCAGTCCAAAGGCCGACAGTCTATCCACTGAACCACACCTGCCAGGGTTCTCCATGGCTTTGAATCAGGGGCCTGGAGCATGCAGGCTTGAGTCTGTGCACCATGGTTCAGTGACCCCCTGAGCCTCTGGGCAGTTCAGCATGAGGGCCTTGAAGGTGGAAAAGCATCTGGACGAAGAGGAGACACTGCCAGTCCCCTCCACACCTTTGCTAGTTCCTGCACCTTTCCTTCATTCGACAGATCCTAACGGAGCTCTCATTATGAAATACTAGAGGCCCAGTGCACGAAATTCATGCACGGGAGTCCAATCTGAGACCCCTCTCACAATCCAGGACTGCTGGCTCCCAACTGCTCACCTGCCTGCCTTCCTGATTGCCCCTAACCACTTCTGTCTGCCAGCCTGATTGATGCATAATTGCTCCCCTGCCAGCCTGATTGCCCCTAACTGTGCTCCCCTGCAGGCCTGGTCACCCCTAACTGCCTTCCCCTGCAGGCCTGGTCACCCCTAACTGCCCTCCCCTGCAGGCCTGGGTCCCCCCCAACTGCCTTTCCCTACAGGCCCAGTCGCCCCCAACTTTCCTCCTCTGTCGACCTGGTCAGCCCTAACTGCCCTCCCCTGCTGGCCATTTTATGGTGGCCATCTTGTGTCCAATGGGGGCGACCATCTTTGACTACATGGGAGCAGCCATTTTGTGTGTTGGAGTGATGGTCAATCTGCATATTACTCTTTTATTAGATAGGATAGACAGGAGACTAACAGAGGCTTCCCCCTGGAAGGAGAAATGAACAAGAACGAGGTAAGTGTACAGTGGTGGGCTGAGCCACATCCTCTAGTTGTGGGCTCCCATCTCCCAGCAGGGGCCTTTAAAGATATAAGTTAAGCTGAAACCGGTGTGGCTCAGTGGATAGAGTGCCAGCCTGGGGACTAAAAGGTCCCAGGTTCGATTCTAGTCAAGGGCATATACCTGGGTTGCAGGCACATCCCCAGTGGGGGGGGGGTGTGCAAGAGGCAGCTGATCGATGATTCTCTCTCATCGATGATTCTCTCTCATCGATGATTCTCACTCTTTATCCTTCTCCTTTCCTCTCTGTAAAAAATCAATAAAATATATATTTTTAAAAAAGATATAAGTTAAAATGAGGTCATTAGAGTGGGCTCCAATCCAGGGCGGCTGCTGCCTCTACAAGGAGAGATGAGGGCACAGACAGGCACAGGGACAACCTCGTGAGGACACGAGGAGAAAAGGGCCGTGTGCAGGCTGAGGAGAGGGGCCTCAGGAGGCCCAGCCCTGCTGACCCTGGGAACCTGGACTTCCAGCCTCCAGGGCTGAGAGAAAATGCATTTCTGCTGTCAAGCCACCCAAGGTCCAAATCTTTTTTTTTTAATTATTAAATTTACTAGAGGCCTGTTGTATGATATTCGTGCAAGAATAGGCCTTCCTTCCCCCAGCTTCACTCCCAGCCCACTCGGGAGCCGGCAAGTCCTTGCTTCTGGCCAGAGCACCACTCCTATAGCTCTCTCAGCTGGCCCCCTCCCCTCCTTCATAGCAGGTGTCCCACCCCTCCAGACTGCTCCACACCCACATATGCAAATTAACCTGCCATCTTTGTTGGGTTAATTTGCATACTCACTCTGATTGGCTGTGGACATAGTGGAGGTATGGTCAATTTACATGTTTTTGTTTTGTTTTGTTTTGTTTTTTACCTCCCTCTCCTAAATTTTACATGTTTGTCTATTATTAGGTAAGATCGGGGTGTCCTTGTTTAATAGGATCATGTAGGTTTCAGGTGTGGACTTCCATGTCACAAGATCTGTATCACCCCACAAAGTCAACTCATCTTCACTCACCCTATAGTCAGCCCTCTTCACAGCCTCACACACCAGAGTGCTGGGAGACTCTCCAATTCTGAGCCAACAACGGGGCTTAGAGCTCTCGTAGCTGAGCCTACTACCAGCCCTTGTGCCTCCCCTCAGGCAACAGTGCTTGGAGACCTCTCAACCTCCCAGCATGCAACAGTGCTTGGAGACCTCTCAACCTCCCAGCATGCAACAGTGCTTGGAGACCTCTCAACTTCCCAAAATGCAACAGTGCTTGGGGACCCTGCCTCCCAGTCTTCAACAGTTCTCAGAGATCTTACCTCCCATTATGCAACCCAGCATGCAACTGTCCTTAGAGATCCCACTTGCCATCGTGCAACAGTGCTTGGAGATCTTACCTGCCAGCATGCAGAGTTCTTGTAGACCATACCTCCCAGCATGCAATGGGGCTTAGAGATTCCCACGTCCCAGCAGGCAACAGTGCTTGGGGATGCCCCCACCTCCCAGCATGCAGTGTCCTCAGTCTGCAGGCTCGGGCCAGGCCCTCACCTGAGAGGCCAAAGCAGATAGCGCCCACGCGGACCAGGAACTCTGCGCCTTTGCTGAGCACCATGATGATGCAGAGGCACCCCAGCGCCATGACCGTCAAGCCGAGAACCGCTATCACCGCGGCGGCCAGATTCATCTCTGCGCGGGTGTGGGGGGAGGGGAGGAAGAACACGGGTTGCAGAGAGTGGGTGAGCTCCCCCTCAGGGAGCCAGAGCCAGGGAAATGGGAGATTCGGGAGGGGAGGAGAATGTGCTCGTAGAAGCCCTAACCGGTGTGGCTCAGTGGATAGAGCGTCTGCCTGTGGATTGAAAGGTGCCAGGTTCGATTCCAGTAAAGGGCATGTCCTTTGGTTGCATCTGCCAGGTGCACCCCTCACGCACATCCATGATTGGGCCAGGGAGGAACCAAGGCTCCATGTGGTGTCTGGTCCATCTCGCTCAGTCTTGATTGGCCAGACCCCAGCAGCAAGCTGACCTACCGGTAGGAGCATCTACCCCCTGGTGGACAGTGCACGTCATAGTGACAGGTTGACCAGTGGACTATCTGCCCCCTGGTGGTCAGGGCACGTCACAGTGAGCGGTGGAGCAGCCTTAGCATATCATTAGCATAGTACACTTTGATTGGTTGTTCGGTTGTTCTGCCCTTTGGTCTATTTGCATGTTACCCTTTTATTATACAGAATGTTTCTCTCTCTCTCTCTCTCTCTCTCTCTCTCTCTCTCTCTCTCTCTCTCTCTCTCCCTCTCCCTTCCTCTCTGACATCAATAAAAATATGTTGGGAGTTAAAAATAAAGTACCAGCCGAAACTGGTTTGGGACAGTGGATAGAGCATCAGCCTGCAGACAGAAGGGTCCCGGGTTTGATTCCAGTCAAGGGCATGTACCTTGGTTGCGGGCACATCCCCAGAAGGGGGTGTGCAGGAGGCAGCTGGTCAATGATTCTCTCTCATCGATATTTCTAACTCTCTATCCCTCTCCCTTCCTCTCTGTAAAAAATCAATAAAATATATTTTTAAAAAATAAAGTAAAAAATAAAAATAAAGTACAGAGAGGGGCTGTGACTTGCCCAGAGTTGCACAGCACCTGGCAAAGGCAGAGCCGGGTAGGAGTGTCGGGCACAGGGCCCTGCAGACCCAGGACCCTCCTGCCACCACTGCCCCCAAAGTGGGACCTCCCCGGACATTCCCAGGAGCTGAGCCCAAGCCTGCCGAAACCCCTCCAACGCGCTCACCCCCACCCCCACTCCCGACCCCCACCGCGGGGCCACAGCCTCTCACCTTTCTTTGTGGTTCTGTGGAAGATGTGTGCGTTCTCCCCCGTGGTGAAGAACTTGAAGTAGGTGCAGTTGGTTTCTGTGGGAGGAGGGGGAGAGAGAAATGAGGGAGGTGATGCGGGGGAGGGGGATGGGGGGAGGGGGGACCCTCATGTACGTTCGGGGCTGGATAGTATGCCTAGCTCACAGTAGCCGGAGAACATGAGAGGAGCATCCCTGATAAAAATATGGCAGAAGAACCCTGGCCGGTGTGGCCCAGTGGAGAGCGCCGGCCTGTGGACTGAAGTGTTCGGGGTTCAAGTCCCATCAAGGGCACATGCCCAGATTGTGGGTTCCATTCCCCAGTAGGGGGCATGCACGAGGCAACTGATCGATGATTCTCATCACTGATGTCTCTCTCTCTCTCTCTCTCTCTCTCTCTCTCTCTCTCTCTCTCTCTCTCACTTTCTTTTGCTCTCTGAAATCAATGAAAATATATATTAAGCCGAGACCGGTTTGGCTCAGTGGATAGAGCGTCGGCCTGCGGACTGAAAGGTTCCAGGTTCGATTCTGGGCAAGGGCATGTACCTTGGTTGCGGGCACATCCCCAGTGGGGGGTGTGCAAGAAGCAGCTGATCGATGTTTCTCTCTCATCGATGTTTCTAACTCCCTATCCCTCTCTCTTCCTCTCTGTAAAAAAGTCAATAATATATATATATACAAATTTAAAAAAAAAAAATATGGCAGAGGAGAAAAATGATGCACAGAAAAAGCCACCTGTTGCCACACAATTAATTCAGAGCTGGGATTCCAATATGGAGCCTTTTAAAAATTGATTTTAGGAAGAGAGAGAGAGAGACATCGATATGTTATTCCACTTATTTATGCATTCATTGGTTGATTCTTGTATATGTCCTGACGGGGGATCAAACCCACAACCTTGCTGTATAGGGGCAATTCTCGAACCAATGAAGCTACCCAGCCAGGCCAGCCTACGTGTTATGTGTGTGGGACTGGCTCTGGCAGTGGTCTGGCACTCAACCTTTGCTGTCTCCCAGGGGTGCCCGGGCTGGTCTTTCCGGAAGACAGACTCTGACAGATTTTATGAAATGAAGTACATTTCTACCCTATAACCATCTGTTTTCCTTCCAGGAATACCTACAGACAAAAAACCATGTGCAGGTACATATATGTTTGCAGTAACAGGGAGTCTGAAGACTAACAGAAAGCAACCTACAGAGATTTGAGAAATAAAAATAAAAACTGGGACCCAGCCGAAACTGGTTTGGCTCAGTGGATAGAGCGTCAGCCTGCAGACTGAAAGGTCCCAGGTTCTATTCCGGTCAAGGGCATGTACCTTGGTTGCGGGCACATCCCCAGTAGGGGGTGTGCAGGAGGCAGCTGGTCGATGATTCTCTCTCATCGATGTTTCTAACTTTCTATCCCTCTTTCTCTTCTTCTCTATAAAAAATCAATAAAATATATATATTTTTTAAAAACTTGGACCCTGGCCTGGTAGCTCAGCTGGTTAGAGCATTGTCCAGATTCATGGTCGGCAAACTGCAGCTCGCAAGCCACATGCTGCTCTTTGGCCCCTGGAGGGTGGCTCTTCCACAAAATACCATGGCCTGGGCAAGTCTATTTTGAAGAAGTGGCGTTAGAAGAAGCTTAAGTTTAAAAAATGTGGCTCTCCAAAGAAATTTCAGTCGCTGTCCTGTTGATATTTGGCTCTGTGGACTCATGAGTTTGCTGACCACTGAACCAGATACACGAAGGTTGCAGGTTTGATTCTCAGTCCGGGCACAAAACACACGAATCAACCAATGAATGCATCTATAAGTGGAACAACGAATCTCTCCCCCCACCTCTCTCTCTCTCTCAAAATCCATCAATAGTTTTTAAAAAACCACACACATTAGGGGCTGAGTCAAGAAGAAATGAAATAAGAATAACGCTAACTAGAGCGCAAGAAGGATCTTGCAAAGGCTGATGATGACTTTGTGACATCCCCTGCGAGCATGAGCCATCCAACGCTGCCCAGAACCCTAAACTTTACAAACAAGCAAACCCACTATCCGAGCTGCGCTTGGAAGCCAGAGCTTCCTGCAGAATTCACTTTTTTAAAATATATCTTATTGATTTTTTACAGAGAGGAAGAGAGAGGGATAGGGAGCTAGAAACATCGATGAGAGAGAATCATCGATCAGCTGCCTCCTGCACACCCCCCACTGGGGATGTTGTGCCCGCAATCAAGGTACATGCCCTTGACCGGAATGGAACCTGGGACCTCTCAGTCTGCAGGCCAACGCTCTTTCCATTGAGCCAAACTGGTTTCGGCTACTCCAACTTGCTTATCCTACAGTTGGGGAAACTGGGGCACAGAACGGGAGGGGAGAGGGAGTGGGGGGAGTCCGGAGGGAAGAAGGGCTGACAGTGCTGGGTACTCGACATGCACTAACTCATGAATCCACAGGGCAACCCTGGGCGTGAGACCACCAATCACCCCCATTCTACAGGAGAGAAACACGAGGAGGGGTAAACTGAGTCAGGGAAAGTGGGACACCCCCCCCCAGGGCCTGAGGGGAGAAGGGGTCGTGAGCTGTCCCATTGGGAGCAATGTTGGTCCTCACGGTTCAGTTAGGACCTATTGTAGCCATCCATGGGGGGGCAGGGTCACACCCACGCAGGGGTGGGGGGCACGGGGGGGGGGGAGGGGAAGAAGGCTAGGTTGTCTCGTCTAGCCCGTATGGTACCTTGTTCCCGGACAGTGTGAGGTGTCTGGCACCCTGGTCCCTAACCATCTAAGACATCTTGTCTCTGACCCCAAAGGATATGGCACATCCCATTTGGAAAAGAAAAATCAATAAATTAAAATATTTTTTTAATTGATGTCATAGAGGTAGGGAGAAGGGGAGAAACATCCATGATGAGAGAGAATCATGGATCAGCTGCCTCCTGCAAGCCCCCTACTGGGGATCGAGCCTGCAACCTAGGCATGTGCCCTTGACCAGAATCGAACCCGGGACCCTTCAGTTCGCAGGCTGACGCTCTATCCACTGAGCCAAACAGGGTAGGGTGAAAATCAATAAATTTTTTAAAAATTGTTTTGAAAAAAGAGGGATGTGCCCTGCCAGTATGGTTCAATGGTTGAACCAGGAGGTCACGGGCACATGCCCGGGTTGCAGGCTTGATCCCCAGTTAGGGAGTCTGCAAGAGGCAGCCAATCAATGATTCTCTCTCATCATTGATGTTTCTCTCTGTCCCTCTCCCTTCCTCTCTGAAATCCATAAAATATGTATATGTCGTTTTAAATATATATATATGTATATTATTGATTTTTTTAAAGAGAGTAAGGGAGAGGGATAGAGAGAATTAGAAACATCAATCAGCTGCTCTCCCCCCACCAAACCCCCCACTGGGGATGTGCCTGCAACCAAGGTACATGCCCTTGACCAGAATCGAACCTGGGACCCCTCAGTCCACAGGCCGACACTCTATTCAATGAGCCAAACCGGTTAGGGCAAAATATGTATATGTATTTTAAAAGATAGGCATTGCTATAAAAATCAACACAGAGATGGGAGGGGACCCCATGATGCGCAGTAGGTGGGGGAGGGGACATCTCAGGACAGTGAAGGTAACACTTCCTGGGAAGTGGAGTGACTGGGGGGTTGGGAGACATGAGGTGAGAGCTCCGTTTGGGGGAATCAGTGGCTGGTCTGGGGGTACAGGCTGGTCTGGGGGTACAGGCTGGTCTAGGGGAACAGGCTGGTCTAGGGGTACAGGGTGGTCTGGGGGTACAGGCTGGTCTAGGGGTACAGGCTGGTCTAGGGGTACAGGGTGGTCTGGGGGTACAAGCTGGTCTAGGGGTATAGGCTGGTCTGGGGTACAGGCTGGTCTGGGGGTACAGGCTGGTCTAGGGGTATAGGCTGGTCTGGGGTACAGGCTAGTCTGGGGGGTACAAGCTGGTCTAGGGGTACAGGGTGGTCTGGAGGTACAGGCTGGTCTGGGGTACAGGCTGGTCTGGGGGTACAAGCTGGTCTAGGGGTACAGGCTGGTCTGTAGGTACAGGGTGGTCTGGGGGTACAGGCTGGTCTGGGGGTACAAGCTGGTCTAGGGGTACAGGCTGGTCTGGGGTACAGGCTGGTCTGGGGGTACAGGCTGGTCTAAGTGGGAGCAGGCATGATTCTGTGGGGTCCAGGCTGTCTGCCCCCAGGCCCGCGGGGTGGGGCAGCTGCCTGGGGTGGGAAGAGCGAGCTGACACGGGCGCCCAGCCTCCAGGGGCACAGGCAGTGTGTGGGCACGTGCACAGGGCACAGGCTGTCCCGTGTGGGTGTTCTGGGGAACGCAGGCTGCCGAGGGCGCCGGCTATGAGGAGCCGCTGGCTGGTGTCGGCCGAGGCCACGTGCGGAGGCATGGCTTCCCCGGCTCTGGGGGGACAGGCTGGCCCGGGGACACGGTGTCTGGGATCACAGGCTGTGCCCAGGCTGCGGGAGTCACAGGGTGTTCTGGGCACAGGCTGGTCTGGGGGTACAGGCTGGTCTGGGGCACAGGCTGGTCTGGGGGTACAGGCTGGTCCGGGGGTACAGGCTGGTCTGTGGCTACAGGCTGGTCCGTGGGTACAGGCTTGTCTGGGGGTACAGGCTGGTGTGGAGGTACAGGCTGGTCTGGGGTACAGGCTGGTCTGGGGGTACAGGCTGGTCTGGGGCACAGGCTGGTCTGGGGTACAGGCTGGTGTGGAGGTACAGGCTGGTCTGGGGCACAGGCTGGTCTGGGGTATAGGCTGGTCTGGGAGCACAGGCTGGTCTGGGGGTACAGGCTGGTCTGGGACAGGCTGGTCTGGGGGTACAGGCTGGTCTGGGGCACAGGCTGGTCTGGGGGTACATAGTGGATTAGATACAGGCTAGTTGGGGGGGTACAAGCTGGTCTGAGGGTATAGGATGGCCTGGGGCACAAAGCTGGTCTAGGGGTGCAGACTGTTATGGGGAACAGGCTGGTCTGGGGGTACATGGTGGTTTAGGGGTATGGGCTGGTCTGAGGGTACAGGCTGGTCTGGAGGTACATAGTGGTTTGGGTACAGGCTGGCCTGAGGAAACAGGTGGGTCTTGGGGTACAGGTTGGTCTGGGGTTACAGATTGGTCTGAGGGAACAGGCTGATCTAATAAGATGATTCAGGGCTACAAGCTGGCCTGGGGCACAAAGCTAGTCTAGGGGTACAGACTGTTATGGGGTACGGGCTGGTCTGGGGGTACAGGCTGGCCTGAGGGAACAGGTGGATCTAGGGCTAAAGGCTGGCCTGGGGTACAGGTCTGTGCCCGGAGCAAAGGCCACTGGGGAGCCCCGGGTCGTGCAGGCTCCCTCCCCGGGGCTCAGCTCCCTCTGGGGGGCTCAGGTCCCTCCCCCAGCACCCCCCAACCCCCCTTAAACCCCCCCCGGCCCCCGGACCTCACCTCCGGGCAGCTGCGCGGGGCCGCAGGTGCGGCGGCCGGCCGGCACGTCCTCCTGCCACAGGCGCTTCACGCACACCTTCCAGAGCCCCAGGTAGGCGGCGTCGCACACGGCGCTGCCGTTGGCCTTGACCGTGTTGAGCTCCACCCAGAACTCGGTGCCCACGGCCAGCACGGCCAGCGCGGCGCCCACGGCCGCCAGCAGCAGCGCCAGCTTCAGCTTGCCCTCGCGCTCCGGCGCCAGCCCCGGCCCCGCGCGCCGCGCGCCCCGCCGCCGGTCCTCCTCTTGCATCAGGAAGTTGGACCACATCATGGTCCCGGCGGCGGCGGGCCGGGCGGGCCGGACCGGGCTGGGCTCCGGGAAGGGCTGGGCCGGGCCGGGCCGGGCCGGGCTGGGCTGGGCTCCGGGCTGGGCTCCGGGAAGGGCTGGGCCGGGCCGGGGCCGGGGCGGGGCTGGAGGGCGGCGGGGGGGGGGGGGCGGGAGGACACGCCTTGGGGTCCCCCAGACACTGGGAGGGGGGGGGGGCTGTCTTCACGGGACTACAACGCAAGGAACCCCTGAGTCTCCCCGGAACCTCACGTGGGGCGCTAAGGGTGCCTCTGCGTTTCAGAAAAGGGGGGGAAAAAAGCAAAACAAGACATCCCCCCACCCCCACCCCGCCCCCCCTTTGCACGCACACACCCTGGGGAGCCGGGAAGGAAGGGCCTGCGTTGCCACAGAAACTCAGCGAGGATGCGGGACCCGGAGCAAGAGCGAGGCCTCGCCCGGGAGGGGGCCCGAGGGCTCGGAGGGGGGAGGGGGGCTGCTCCGCCCCCGCCCCTCGGCGCGGATTTCGGGGTGCGCAGCAGAGGACGCTGTGCGTTTGAAAGGAGGCGCCGCTTCCCTTCTAGCCTCGGAATCGGGGCGGGGGAGCTGGGGGGCTGGGGGAGGAGTCAGGTCCCCTCTGGGGGCGTCGCGGGGAGCTCAGCCCTCCTCCTGGGTCTCAGAGAGGCAGCGGGGGACCCCCCACATACACACACACCCCAACATTCACACTCCAGGGAGCAACCGA